>NC_140970.1:82732491-82779991 GCF_056783735.1 Eptatretus burgeri | reverse complement strand
TATATATATATATATATATATATATATATATATATATATATATATATATATATATATATATATACCGGGCATAGTGGCGTGCGCCTGCAATCTGGCTACTCGGAGGCTTAGGTTGGAGGATCGCTTGAGGACGGGCGCTCTGCGCAGGGCCGCGCTATGAGAGGGTGTTGGGCAGCCCAGAATCATGGCGAAACCCAATCCTTATCCCTGTGTCGTAAGAGGCGACCAGGATTGCGTCAGGAAGGGCATCCGACGTAAAACCTATGCCAAATCAGTATGCGGATCATAACGGATGATCCGCTGTGGCGACCCCTAATGGGAGCAGCCGAAAGAAGAACATATATACATATACACACACACACACACACACACACACACACACACACACACACACACACACACACACACACACACACATACTCTCATACAGGAAATATATAAATTATTTATATGAAATAAGTCCCCACATTGGAGGCTAATATGAAGAATCTTGGGGTGACCCACATGGCCTCTTATTTACAGGCAAAATCTCAATCAAAACGGGTGGAATGCATGGCGGGCACCACCTGTTGGTCAGCCCCATTGCAGTGAGTGTCATTGTGGCATTTGGATTCATGGTTATCATTCCAGTTGAGGCACTTTTTGGATATAATTACTCACAGGAGGGGTTGTCAGCTCAACTCATTGGAGGAATACACTATGAGAAAGATGGCTTCTTTATTATTATCTAATCATTTTCACAAATTTTGTCCAGCATCTGTACAGTCTCTGGTCTTTTCTTGAAATAGCAAGGACAACCTTAAATAAGCTACAAGTCATTAAAGTTGCAACCTTTCGTTCTTTCTTTATTCTTGGCATACTTTGTTCTCCCCTAGATTGTCCTGGTGGAGCAGAGAGGCCGTGCAGTGCCAGTGGAAAATGCCTTGATGGGAAGCAAGGCAATGGCACATGTCTTTGCAAGGTGAATCCTGAATCATTTGGATGATGATAATGAAGAATATTGTGATGACGGTACTTTCAAAGGCATATAGCATATCTTTTTGAATTTATTTTCTGCATCTGGAAATAGATAGATTTGAGTGTGAAACTATTTGCATTGAATTTAATGTAATGGCACATATCACGATATGTAGTCCACTATATTTTTCACTCAGTAGAAATAGACTGCATGTGCAGTTGCCACTTTTTGGCTCTTCTAATGAGGCAGCACACTTCTCTTTGAATTATCTTGTCTGAATTTGATAGCTGGCCCAACTGTGAACTGTATTTCTGGTACTTTGCAAATTTTCAAATTCCTGCCTTTACAACTTCTGGTAAGAGCAATGGCAACACAAAGCATACAGTGTATTTTATGCCTCGTGATTGCTTTGGCAGTGTTGATGACCAAAAAAAAAGTGAAGTAATTTTCTGTTGTGAAGCAGCCACTTCCAGACATTTGCATATTTCAAGTAGGGTACCACTCATCCAGTTCCTTGATGTTATTTTCTTTCTTGTAACTTATTGTTATCACTTAGATTTTTAAAGCAGAGCAAAAAGTTGTTTTAATACCAAAATAAACCAGATATTTAGTTTGCTGGCAGAACTTGGAGATGCAAATATGAGACCTAACCTTTGACTTAAAATGATCACCATCATCCATTGTAAGTGAATTTATTATCCCAGATAAATATTGCTTCCAGAATATCAGTAAACTAAAATTTATCATCTCCGCCATCGAAAGTGTATGGAGGTTATGTTTTCACCATTGTCTGTTTGTCTCTTTGTTCGTGGACACGATATCTCAAAAACATAAGGACGAATTCAGATGACATTTGGTGGACAGGTTGGGTGTGTGACACAGACGAATTGATTAGATTTTGGTGAAGATCTGCATCTGGATATGAGAATTTTTTTTAGTGATTCTTCACCATTGAGAGCAAGGGCCAAATATGATATTGTTGCGGTATTCGCGCCCGCCGGCGTGCTGACGGCCACGTAACTCGAATCGCGGCACGTCGCCCACCGGACGGACAATCCAGTCGTGACCCTCTCGGACTAACGCCGGGAACCAGTCACGGGTGGACCTTTCGGTCTCACCGCGATCGAGCCAATCAGCCCCCGCGTGGGATAGGGTTGCTCGCCAAATTCGACCTACCTAAGTACCCACGCGGAGGGTAGACCGGGCGATCGCACCTCGCCGCAGGTCGACTTCGGACACGGGCCACTTAAGCGACCCGTTCCGTACTATCAGAATAACCGAGCGGTGTTATCGTCGACCTCGACGGTTCGATTAATTATCGGGCGTATTCAGCCCACTACCAACCCTTTACGTGAAGCAAGATGGGGATTCAATGGGAGAAATGACGAAGCGAAGCGGGAGAACAGTTCAACACAAAAGCACATTTATTCGCGGCACACGGGAAGCACACATATACAATTCCACCAAATGCACACAGAAAAGACACAATGCAATTTACACAACAAGCAAATGTAAAAGTGAAAACACAATGCAGAGCTAATACCGACTACCGAGCACACGGCAACACTTATACAATTCTACCTCACAGACGGCGCCGACAACACATACCCAAAACCAAGGAAAGAATACCCTCAAGGATGAGGCGGGCCTGAGGCCGAGACCGGGTCACGCCTACCCGTCTGGTGATGAGACGCGGAGCGGCGATGGCGCCCCAACCCCGCGGGCCTCGCGGGCAGTGTCTGGTAGGGGGTGGGAAAGGGGCCCCCTTGGTCGCACTATCTCAGCGCGGGGGGAAACAGGAGGGGGTTGCTGATGCTCGGGGTATAGAGGATCTTTATTATCCCTGGTGTGCGTCTCCACCTCGGCCAGGTCGCGCTGTCGGCCTCCCTTGGGTGCAGCTCCCTGCACGACGCGAGCACCCCCTCGTCTGGTGTCGCCGCCTTTCCACAGCTCGTCCCCTCCGTTCCGACTCCAACGCACACGACGAGCAGCTCCACCGCCCGCGAAGTCTTGACCCTCTGCTTCCGACTCTCCTACTCTCCGCCTCTGGACTCTCCGACTCTCCTCTGACTGACGAACACGGTCCTTTTATCCCCCCCGTAGCTTCGCCTTTGACCCCCTCCCTTTGACCTTTCACCTCGCTCCCCATTGGCCCGAGAAAAAGTGGGCGTGAAGGCTTTTTGATCCACAAATTTGCATATATCGATCGTCCTGTAGGCGGGGCCAAATCGCCCCTCGCTCACCGATTGGACGGCAAAAAGTGGGCGTGTGTCGTTTTTGATCCGTTTTTGAAGCACAAAATCCGTGATTTTGTACACGCTGTTCGACGCGCGCCCTGCACGAGTCCAACACCGGTACCCACAGCGGGGCAAGAACGGTGGCGATGCTACGGTTGCGAGGTGTGACGTGAAGGTCGTGGCGGTTGTGGTGAAGCGGCGTTGTGGTTGGTGGTTGATGTTGTGATTGTGGTGGTAATCATGGCGGTTGGTCCAAATTAAAGATAGTAAAAGAAAAACGGCTATCCTGAAGAGTCGCAGCACGCATAAATGACATGTATTCCCACTAGACAACGGGTTTGGACCTAACTACACATGTACTTACCGAGATACCTCACCTAAGGGACCTGAATGGTGGTTTGCGAATTTGGTAACCACAACAATATATAGCATGATATCTCAAAAAATTATGGACGGATTATGACAAAACTTGGTGGATTACTTGGGTTGATGATGAGAACAGACCGAGTAGATTTTGGTTAGGGTCTGGATGCAGATATGGCCTATCAGTGGGATACAAAATGTAAACTGTTCAGCCTGGTGGAGGTATGTGCTCTCCAAGTGCCATTCTAGTTTTACATGTTGCAATAATGCTGCTGGGTTATGTCAGATTTTCTTTGATGCTGAAAAATTTATTGGGGAAGTAATAGTGAACGCTGTTATGAATAGAAAAGTGAAGAGCAAATTTTTCCATTTCGTTATCAAGTTAGATTGGGCCTCGACTGCAGATTATGTAAATGGCAAAGAATAATGCTGAAAAGCCGACGATGAAGGGACCGAGATGGTTAAGAAATATACAGTCCTTAACAAGAAAGAGCAAAAAAGAGATTGCAGACCCTCACCAGGACTTGATTTATATGATGTATTTTGTGTGGAAAATAAATGGAAGGATGTACTAAATGGATGGTTGTTTAATGCAAATGAAATGTCTAAATGGTCTAATTGTAAATGTGTAAAAGTCAAATGGTCTGACGGTTTGAAGGTTGAAAGGTCGATGAAGGTCTAAATGTGTCTAAATGGTCTAAAGGGTGTTAAAAGGTCACAAGGGTCGAAAGAGTAGAATTTGAGGTCTTATGGGTTGGAATTGTCTGAAGGTGTTTAAATAGTCTTAAAATGTCGAAAAAGGGTCTAAAGATCATAGGGATCCACATGGTATTATAAGGACTGAAATGTGTGAAGGTCTAAGTTTAGAAAGGAGTCTAAGGGTTTTCAGGGTTCTAAAGGGTCTAAGAAGATATTTTTGGTCAAAGAGGATCTAAAGGGGCTTAGATGTCAAAGGGATTTAAAGGGTATAAAGGGGTCTATAGGGGCTATAAGGTCTTAGGGGTCTAAAATGGTCTTAGTGGGGTTTTAGAGGTCCAGATGGTCTTATGGGTCTACAGGGTCTTTTGGGTCCTCTGGGTCTTTTGGGTCTTTTGGGTCCTCTGGGTCTTTTGGGTCCTCTGGGTTTTTTGGGTCCTCAGGGTCTTTTGGATCTTCGGGGTCGTTTGGGCCCTCGGGGTCATATGGGTCTTCAGAGTCTTTTATGTTCTCTGGGTCCTTGGGTCTTCTGGGTCCTCAGGATCTTTTTGGTATTTTGGGTCTTCGGGGTCATTTGCGTCCTCAGGTCTTTTTTTTGTATACATTATCGAGGCTTGTATGAGAGCTGACATACAACGCACAGCAAGGGGGCATGAGACAAGAGGGGTGGGAGAGGGAAGGACAAAACAGTGGGGAACAGAGACATTAGGAGATCTGTGGAAGGGAGAGGGATGGGCTGGGGAACACAGGGTATACAATATGGATATTACAGGGACTTTCAGGAAGGAAAGCAGGGAATTTGAAGGAGGTGGGTTTGGAGTGGATTAACGGGGGGTAGAAAAGATCGAGGATTTGGATGAGGGACGATAAGAGGTGGTGGTGAACAGCTGTTTTGAAGGCCTGGAGGGAAGAATGGGACTGAGCAGAGTGAGGGAATTTATTCCAAAGATGGGAAAAAAGAGGAATGAAAGAGTGAAGGTGAGCAGTGATTCGTGGTGTTGTAGTTTTACCAGAAGGGAGCAGTTGGCGGACCTTGAGTGCCCTGCGGAAATATGGCGGGGACATGTCGCAGACAGAGAGGGGGACGAGACTGGAGAGGAGACGGTGGAAGACAGAAAGACCACCGACCTGCCTGCGGTGAGAGAGTGAGAGACCCAAAGACTCAGCCTCATCTTGGGAGATACCAATCATCCGAAATGCCTTGGTTTCTACAGCGTGAAGCTGAGAAAGGTGGGAGGGAGGAGCACCAGCCCAGAGAAGAGAGCAGTACTCCATTAGATCTTTTGGGATCTTTTGGGTCCTCAAGATCCTCGTCTTTTGGATCCTTGGAGTCTTTTTGGGTCATTTGCGTCCTTGGGGTCTTTTGGGTGTTTTGGGTCCTCAGGATCCTCGTCTTTTGGATCCTTGGAGTGTTTTGGCTCATTTGGGTCCTTGGGGTCTTTTGAGTGTTTTGGGTCCCCGGGGTCTTTTTCGTCCTCTGTGTCTTTTGTGGATCTTCGTTGTCCTTAAGCTCTTTGTAGTCTTAATGGATTTCAGGGTTGTAAAGGTTCTAAAGGTTGTTTGGGGTCTGAAAGAGTCCTAGGGTGTAAAGGGTCTCATGTAATTCATGTCAATACTCACATTATGTGTGGACAAACAAACAAGAAGAAGATGTCATGCATAGCACGGTACTTGTAAAATCCATAAAACAAATTTGACTTCAAAAATAATTGGTGGTTTAATTCAATGACCAAATATGGAACTCTTCTTAAAATTTTAAGGCAATCAGATGGAAATTTACAATTTTTGAAATTCAGCCAATGTTGACCTTTTGGACTATGTTGACCTCAAAAACAATTGGCTTCTTCCTGATGACAAACTCTACCATGTGGTGAAGTAGCATGAGGATCGGTTAAAATTTGTGACCTGTAGGTGATATACAGACAGACAGACAGACAGATAGAATAACAAGAAAAAGACGTCGTGCAGAGCACGATACTTGCAAAATCCACCCCCCCTCTCTAAAGGTTGCCATGGATACATCAAATTGTCCATTTCATGAAGATTTAAATTGACAATCTTAATCAAAGCTCAGGTCAATCGTATGAAAATTTATTATTTTTCAGATTTATATTGATGATTTTAGAAGTTTGACCTTCAGTTGATCTTTGACCTTTTGACCTCAAAAATAGTTGTTTCCCCAACTCAGTAATGTACCATGCAATTGCTGTTTAATTTTCAAGTCAATCGGATGAAAATTGACAATTTTTCAGATAAAAATTGATGATTTTAGAAGTATGACCTTGAGTTGAACTTTGACCTTTTGACCACAGAAATAGTTGGTTTTCCAATTAATTGATGCAATATGCAAATCTTGTTGAAATTTCAAGTCAACCGGATGAAAAATGATGATTTTAGAAATTTGACCTCAATCAATAGGCTTCTCAGTTGAGACGACCTCGACAACTTCGTAAAGTTTCATGACGATCGGTTTAGAATTGTGACCTGTCAGTGATAAACAGACAGACAAACAAACAGCCAAAATAACAAAATCGACTGACCAATATACTTGAAAAGTCTTCCATTTTGCAAGTAACAAACAAACGGATAGATAAAAGGAACCTAAATGTAATACCCTCTCCACCAGGTATGCCTGGTGTTGGCTTAATGGTTAGAGTGGTGGGCTTGGGATCCAAGGGTCCTGGGTTCAAATCCAGCTCAGCTGTTCAATTAATACCGGTTGGGGTTAACTCGGCCTGTCATCCTTCTGAGGTCGGCAAAATGAATGCCAGCTTGCTGGTATACTGTGTCGGAGTGGTGACCCGTCCAGGATTGTGCCCAAGAGCCAAGGAGATTGTTTAAGCAGCACCAACTCTCTGCACAGAGTATGGTCCCAATGTTCTCCTCCTCAAGCGAGGGTAATAGTCAGTGAGGCAATGGATGAGTATATATTGCATGCTTAGCTTGGACACGTGTTGCAATGTCTAAGCATATCCTTCCTTCATGTAATACACCTGCAAAGATATAAATTGAACACAATTCCCAGCTTTTCATGGAAATTCACTTTTTCTTCCAAAAGTCGTCATCATCATCATCCATTTTGGGTCAATGACTCATGAGCATGTTGGATTTTGACCAATTTTTTATAAACCAACTGAACAGGCCAAATATTAATTTGAGCTCAAACTACAGTTATTAGAAATCAAATAAACAGTCTGGAAAAAATAAAAATAAAAAAAGCAAATCAATATTATCAGGTCAAAATTTAATTTGAAATTTTGAAGAAATCTTGACCTTCAACACGTCTCTTCTCTATTAGGTGCAGCTGAGGCAGTATTTATTGTGAGCAGTGACATTTCAGATCTAACAGCATATGAAGTTGCCTTTACTCGTATGCAAATGATACTCCATGAGGAAATAGTTGTGCTGTGAGCCTTTAACATCTCCCTCCCCGTCCTCCGACACACACGGTTCCCTGCATTTCTTACTACTTGGTATTCAGCAGTAAAACAGTCATGCAGTCAGTCAGGTAGAAATTCATTTTATCATTCATTAAAACTGCATTGTTCATCAAATGGTGTTGCAGAGATCATCTTTAACCTGCACCAAATGCTGTGCCTCATGAACTTCTCTTCGGTAATATTTTAACTCGTTAATGTGATTTTAAAAACCTTTCAAAACTCAGCCTGAATCAAAGATGTCAACAAATTCAAACTTTTTTTTCCATTGATCTCTCACCTTGGCATTTGTCCTTTCATTGTTTGATTCTCTAAATGCTTTGTGCTGCAGCCCCATTTTTCAGGTACAGCTTGTGAACTTTGCTCGAGTCCCAACTTTTATGGTGCAAACTGCACTCAAGGTTTGTAATATGCCACATAAGTAGTTACCTTGCCACTTTTTAGTTCCCACCCAAGTGTCATCTGGGCTGGGGGCTTGTATTTTGGGTCGTGTCCGCCCGCATGCGTCTCCGTCCACAGCCTCTGCTGTACTCAAATGATTTGACGCATTTCTTTCACATCATTTCTTTCACACGTAAGCAATCATATTTGGGCAACGAGGCATGTCAGATGATTTTGGGATCGGAACCACTTGGGAATTTTTGGAGTTAAAACAAAACTGTCACAGGAGAGAACAGTACAGATGGTTTATGCTTTAAGGAACCATTATTTTATACACTTTACCATCTCCACTCCCAACATACAATTTTTAATCATTTATTTATGTACATTTTATCATCTGCACTTCCGACATACAACTTTTAATTATTTATTCATGTACATTTTATCATCTGCACTACCAACATACAACTTTTAATTATTTATTTATGTACATTTTATCATCTCCACTACCAACATCCCACTTTTATTCATTTATTTATGTACATTTTATCATCTGCACTACCGACATACAACTTTTAATTATTTATTCATGTACATTTTATCATCTCCACGACCAACATCCCACTTTTAATCATTTCTTTATGTGCATTTTATCATATGCACCATACAACTTTTACAACTTTTAATAACTTTTAATTATACATGCAACTTTTAATTATTTATTCATGTACATTTTATCATCTCCACGACCAACATCCCACTTTTAATCATTTCTTTATGTACATTTTATCATATGCACCATACAACTTTTACAACTTTTAATAACTTTTAATTAACTTTTAATGAAACATACAACTTTTAATTATTTATTCATGTACATTTTATCATCTCCACGACCAACATCCCACTTTTAATCATTTCTTTATGTACATTTTATCATCTGCACCATACAACTTTTACAACTTTTAATAGCTTTTAATTAACTTTTAATTATACATACAACTTTTAATTATTTATTCATGTACATTTTATCATCTCCACGACCAACATCCCACTTTTAATCATTTCTTTATGTACATTTTATCATCTGCACCATACAACTTTTACAACTTTTAATAACTTTTAATAAACTTTTAATTAGACATACAACTTTTAATTATTTATTTATGTACATTTTATCATCTCCACTACCAACATCCCACTTTTAATCATTTCTTTATGTACATTTTATCATCTGCACCATACAACTTTTACAACTTTTAATAACTTTTAATTAACTTTTAATTAGACATACAATTTTAATCATTTCTTTATGTACATTTTATCATCTGCACTACCGACATACAACTTTTAATTATTTATTCATGTACATTTTATCATCTCCACGACCAACATCCCACATTTAATTATTTATTTATTTATGTACACTTTATCATCTCCACTACCTCCATCCCACCTTTAATCATTTATTTATTTATGTACACTTTATCATCTACACCACTTATTTATTTATTCAGTGAATTATCCTTATAAATGTAAAATTTCATTACCTTTTCCTTGAACATATCCTCGATATGAAGAATCATGACAATTTTACCTCTTTGCATGTTGCTGGCATTTCTTCTTAAGTGGGTATCACTTAAGTGGAGGACCTATGTTTTGTTATGCTTTTTCTTTCACACTTCTTATGCTGTCTTTTTAATTGTATGTTAGAGTGTTTATGTGTACATGGAGTTTGCCAGAGTGGACCAACTGGTGATGGCCAATGCATCTGTAATTCGGGCTACGTTGGACAACAATGTGATAATGGTAAGAAATGGGGGGCTGAGATGAGAATGAAATTAAGTTGACAGCTAGAGTAGAGCCAAGATATAATGTGGCCATCATTGGTTTTTTTTTTTGTATCTCTGCAGATTCATAAAGACAGACGAGTCCAAACATTGCTTAATGCATGCATTTGTCCCAGCTTTAATAAGTCTCAGCTACCAACTCGTCGTTAAAATGGCCACAGGGAAGGTTTATTAAGACATAATGTTCCTTTTATCTGAGTCTGATTTTCAAATATTTTGCTTAGCAATTCTGTTGCATGTTAATATGATTCTGTGTCTTCCTTATGGGCAGCCAAGCCAGAGTGCTTGGCACTGAAATGTCACAAACACGCTCATTGTGTTAGCAAAGAAGGGGCTCTCGCGTGTCGCTGTCGACCTGGATTCTCAGGCAATGGCAAACAGTGCCAGGGTATGTTCAATCTACTATGCATCTGGAATGCATCACCAGCTCTTAAAGAGTTCTTTGTATCGAATGCTCATTATCAATGCTCTCATTTCCCATCTCAGAAATCAACCCCTGTGAGACACAAGTCTGTGATCCTCATGCCAACTGCGAGTATCTGGGACCGGGAAGTCACTCTTGTCATTGCCAACCAGGATATCGAGGGGACGGTCGTGTTTGCATGGCTGTGGATCCATGTGTAGAACCAGGGCATGGGGGCTGTCCTGTGAACTCGACACTATGTGTCTATTATGGCCCTGGCAAGGTGAGCTGAGGGAGTGGCATTGTCAAACTTTTGTAAAGGCAACATAAGACATTGATGGAAACGTTTGGAAGGCCTTGTTCTTATAATTGTGTTCTCATGTTTTTGTCAATGTTTTAATGATTCTGTGAAATTGTTTTAAGGAGGATCTTTTGCCTTACAGTCATATTGCAAGTGCTGGGATGGCTATGAGAACCTGCAGGCAGGCATCGGTTGTCGTCCCATTGATGTGTGCAAAACCAACAACACGTGTCATACAAATGCTGACTGTTTCTCCACTCGGGGCACCATTGAGTATGTTGCACTTTTTTATCTGTTACTACCATCACATTACATGCTATACATACTCTACTACTTTGTGAGTCCAAGTTTGCTGCTTTTAAATACCAAAATTAATTGGGGTTTTTTTGTATACATTGTCGAGGCTCGTATAAGAGCAAACACACAGAACATATAACAAAGGGAGGAGGAGTCAAGAGGGAGTGAGAGGGAAGCAAACAACAGTGGGGAACAAGGGCATTAGGAGGAGTGTGGAAGGAAGAGGGATGGTGCAGGGTACACAGGGTAAACAAGATGGACACTACAGGAACTTTCAGGAATGAAAGCAGGGAATTTGAAGCAGGTGCGTTTGGGGTGGATTCATGAGGGTAGAAAAGATCATGGTTTTGGATGGGGGAAGATAAGAGATGGTGGTGAACAGCTGTTTTGAAGACCTGGAGGGAAGAATGGGATTGAAGAGAGTATGGGAGCTTGTTCCAAAGGCAGGAAAAAAAGAGGAATGAAAGAATGAAGGAAAGAGGGAAGGCAGGTGAATTCCCCATCTCATATTCGTCCTTTAAAAAAATGAAACACATGAAAGTTATATATTGTTTCGGTTTAATGGGATAATACGCAACTTTCAAAATTATGTAATCCGGCCCAGAATGCTCAATGTGCTTGCGCAGAAACATCACGAAATGGCATTCTCCAGGGTACCATGAAATCCATTGTGTGGTTGAGATAAGGATTGTTACCTTAAATGCCTCACAAAGCTTCCAAAAAATATAATAAAAAGCCAAAAACACTTGGAAAAGTACCTGTTTGGAGAAAAGGCTGTGTCTCTGCACAACAACAATGAAAGACAGGGAGAACCTTCTCAGCTCGCTGAATGGGCAGCTGCCCGTTCGGCAATGTCGTGACCATGTGGGTTGGTTTCATGCCCGAGTGGATGGGCGTGTGCTACACAAATCCCCAACGGATCGCTACCAGTGAATGGACTGATGGACTGTGTATGTGGATTAGGTGTTTCTAAACACTGATTGAGGGGGGGGGGGGTGGACATGTCTGGTGGTTGTGAATGTACAGTGCAAGTTTAAATGGTGATATTTACTATTAATCATGCTGGGAGGTGGGAGGAGCGATCGGAGCTGTGAGGTCTGTTATAATTACATGGTTTGTTTGGTTCCGGGACCACAAGATAAATTAAACTAGATTTTTGCATCTATTGCTAAGAGGAGAAGCCTGTGTCTGTTTTTTGTGTGTGTGTGTGTTTAAATATATATAAATATATATATATATATATATATATATATATATATATATATATATATATATATATATATATATATATATATATATATATTAGTATGCATCATCTGCACCTGCGAGTTTGTATTGTCAGGAAATTATAGGAACTCAACACCTCTCATCTGTAGATATTTCTCATTTTTTCAGGAATTGATAAATTATGGTTAACCACCTTGAAATCGCCACTCTCTTATCTAAATTCTGAAAATAATGTTGAAAAGAGTATTCGAATTACGGATTTTTCGCTAGTAATGTTAAGTTAAAAGTGCTGTGTGAGTAGATCCGAATCAGTGTAAACACACACACACCGCACATGTGCAAAAAGGCCATGTTTAGCATTCATAGTTCATATCCAAAGTCGCATATTGTCACTAGTTTAAATTGTACGTCGGCCTGCTTCTCTCTTGCTCTTCCTGTACCAAATTATTTTTGCCATCTCGTATTAGTCCTTCAAAAAATAAAATAATTTGTACCTCTCTGCAGATGCATTTGCACCTCTCCCCTCCACCCCACCCATTCCTCCCACCCTCCCCCCTCCCAACAATGGTCCATACAACAAACACTGGCATGATCTCATTAATATCATTGTTTTATGCATATCCATTTTGACATATTCGTGTCAATAGGAAGTACTTTTAGGCTGAATTAACCTGGTGCAAAACATCAGCAAACATTTTAGTTGGGAATTACTTTGTTATCGGACAACTTTCAAGAAAGAAATGTGGCCTCCCAGATAGCTAGGCAGGGCAAATTGATGTAGGGGTGGTCTACCTCACAAGAACCTCTCATGTAGAACAATGAATTCCATAATTCAGGTCTTGCAGAAAACGAGATGACAAAGAAAAATAACTTGCAGCAGCCAACTTAAATATTCATCATCATTGACTCAGCTTTCTCCTGAACATCACATCCACAACTTCCAGTGTAATTATTGTAAAACTTTTCTTTCCAATGTGACAACGTTTCTTGCTCGGAAACCATTCGGTGAAAACAAGATTGCAGACAGGCATTTTGGTTGTTAGCCAATATGTTTTCACATTTATTTTCCAGGTGTATTTGCCGATCAGGCTATGTGGGAGATGGCCAGTTTTGCTATGGATCCCTCACGGACAGACTCGAAAAGCTGAACACAAGATTCAACAACCGCTGGAATGGTCGACTTTCAAATTCAATCCTACTCTTCAGTAAGATAACTGCACAGCCAACTCTTTCGTGCAAACCATTATGTATTACCATTATCAACAAACATTTATGCAACAACATACAGGATGTTCCAAAAATACCCAGACAACTTTAGTTGTTAATATATTTACAACCACAAATGATAAAATGATACCTCTTGGTTTATATGATACAGAATCTCATAAATTTTGCGTATACCATGAATACACTTCAATATGAGCTCTGTTTGTCACGTGCATGACATCAAGGTGGTACACGAGTTCTTGCCATGTTTGGCTCAGCATGTTTGTGTCCACCAATGTGCATGCAGCTGTGATCTGAGAACGAAGATCCTGTAGGATTGCCACCTTGGTGTTGCAGACATATATCTTAGACATACCCCCACAGAAAAAAATAAAGGGGGGGGGTATGTCTGGTGATTGTGGGGAGGGGGCGGGGGCAGGCGGTTGGTCCAACTCGGACAATCCATCGACCTGGAATTTTTTTCATTCAGGACGGCTCGAACGACTCAGGCCCAATGAGGGGGAGCGCCATCCTGTTGAAAAGTGATATCGGGTTGCAGTTCCTCAATCTGTGAGAAGGCGAATCCTTCCAACATGTTCATGTAAATTGTTAAGGTCACTGTATCCTCTGCAAAGAAAACCGGACCCACCAAGTGGTCATGGAGAAGGCCGCACCACACATTGACCTTTGGACTGTCACATTTGTGTTCAATGACTATATGGGGATTTTCAGAACCCCAGATCCTCACATTGTGTCTGTTGTTCTTCCCTGATACATGGAGGCAAGCTTCGCCTGTGAACATGACCTTTTTCGGGTAATCTTAATCATCCTCTATGCGACAACATTTCCAAGGCAAACACCTTCCATTTGAGTCCATCATTTGGTTTGAGTTCTTGCAGAATCTGCATCTTATAGGCGTAAAGCTTCAGTCTTTTCTGCAAAATCCTGTGTACAGTGGTGGTTGGTTGCCCCAGTTGTCTGGATGCGCATCAAATTGATTTTCTGTGACTTTGTTGAAATGATTGATGGTTCAACGCCTGCTGCACTTTTATTTGGTTGACCGGTACTTTTCTGTTTCTGACAACTTCCAATCTCCTTAAAACTCTTGTACCACTCTCTGATACTCGTCCACGATGGCAGATTCCTTCCATACCTGGTAAGGAAATTACGCTGAACTTGCTTGGCGGATCTAATCTCGATGAACCATTTGACGTGCTAACCTTTCTCCTGCGGAGTCACCAATTTCTTTACATTGAGCCACTAGATCTGAAAATAAAGAAAACATGAGTTTCTGCATCATATAAAATGGAGGGTATCATTGTATCGTTTGTGGTACTAAATATATTAAAGAGCAGGTTTTGGGTCGCTGATGACTTCGCGTGATTCGAAGGTTGTAATCACATTAATAATCGTTGTGCATTTATTTTCTTACATTTGAAACTCAAAATATGCTAAAATTGGCTTTTAAGTCAAAACTTTTGTCAGTGATCGAAAAACAGTCCGGAAGTTACCGAAGATGCTATGACGTCACGTTCTCCAAAACCTTCGTGAACATTCGGAAATTGCGTGTGAACAATGGCGAGATGCGAATCAGAGAGTGATTTCAGCGGCGATGAAATTGAGTGTTTTCATTCCGATATTGCCGAGGACGAGTCAGAGGATGATGGGAATTTATACTGTGATTGGACACTGAGTGCTCACAGCACAGTGGCCAGTGTCGGGTGTGTGAGGAGCGTGTGTCCTCAACAACTCAACTCTGTGTCCTCAACAAGGCTCTCTTTACCCACACCACTCACTGGTCCACATTGATCTCTCACCAACTGTTCAAGAAACATGTGCAAACTATTACACATCAAATATCAGTGCCATCGGAATTTAATTGAAATATAATTTGCAACATATCAGACTGTCCATTTGTCAGCTCTCACCCTGGCACATGTGAGCTTATCCACAGCACGTCGTCGCTTCTTCCCAGGAACCTTGTCAGTATGCTGAGGAGAGTGTGACACAGTGTGAGAAGATGAAGCAGGAGCCAGTTGAGCAGGAGAAGGCTGAATGGTGGGCACAGCGTCATGCTTAAGTCTCACTTGAGAAGTTGTTTTGAAACCGAGCTCACTCATTGCGTTGCCTTCGTAATCCTCGGCTGTGAAATGGTCACCACAAATGACAAGTCTATCCAAAGGGTCATCTTTACCCGTTTTCTTTGGGGGAAAATTCGCCCGTTTTGTTTGGACAAATCTTATCCACTGCCGGCGAATGCTTAATTCCTTCGGGAATCGGTGGGAGCGATTACCCGTTTTCCAGCCATTTTCGCAAAACATGATGACACACGTACGAGGCATGATGTACAAATATCCAAATAACTTTGTTCTACAATAATTCAAAATAAAAAAGGATAATATAGACAGTTGCAAGCGCAAAAAAAGCGAAAACGGCCCGCTCAACTCGACACTTCTTCATTGAGTGAGTGGGCGTCCACTTTGTTTTGGAGAACGTGACGTCACCATCCATATATGGCACGCGGCTGTTTTTTTCAACAGCCTCGAGAAATAACAACTTCGGAGTTAAATTTCATTAATTTTCCCAATTGTTAGGCAACCACAATAGTTTGCATCAAACTATTTAATGCACATATAATCATGTTGATAAATTTTCAGAACATGTTTGGTGACCCGCAACCTGCTCTTTAGGCATAGGTCACATTTGCTCTATGGCAAGGATACGGCGGTCGTACGCCCTCTGAATTGACAGAAACGTGCGGCGGCCGCAGAGAAACTGAGGTGGCCCCAGTGAGGCCCTACGCCGTTTGGCTATATTTTACAGGCCGTAGGTCGCCGTGGAATTATAGCGCGGAGTTATAACTTTTTTTCATTTCTACGTTCGCCGAAACAATTCGACAAGCCAAGCTATGACGTAGATGTGTTCCACGTCGACCGTACGTATGGCGTACGGTGGGCTTGCGTTATTCGTGCGGCTGCTGTATTCTCAATGAAAAATGAATTTTCCCAACCCCCAAAAAATTATGGCGGCCGCACTATTTCCACGGTCGCCGTATGGTGGCCTTGCGGTCTGTGTGACTACCTGCGGGCAACGTAGGGTCGACGCACGGTTCCCCTACGCCCGCTGTGCACCTACGTACGTCCTCCATGGCAGTCTGTGTCTACCGTGCGTCCACCGTGCGCTACCGCTAGAGATCGAAGTATAGGTGTTTGTCTATACAGTGGTGCCCCCAGAATCCCAATTTAATTCGTTCCAGGAGGCTGTTCGGATTGCAAAAAGTTCGGATTCCAAAAATATTTTCCCAATCAGAAATAATGGAGTGAATTAATCCGTTCGTGGACCCAAAGAAACCCCACTTTCAAGACACTTTAAACTGAAATTCCCCATGTTTAAGGTAAAATAAGATGAGTAAATGACCTTCGGTGGCGGTGTATTGTATGTAAACTGGTACAATCACCAATCCAAAGGTCCACACAGGCTCGAGCTCCGTCCTGGGTTCCGATCGCTCGCGCACTATGCGAGAGCGCTGCCCCCAGGGCAGCTCATCAAACATGATGCCCGCAGAACCACAATCACTTTCATCAAACTCATCGGGCTGACGTAATCATGGATATTCCAAATTACAACTGGTTTTGCTGTGAAATTCAATCCTTGCCCGACAGTCCGTCACACCACGTGATCGGATTGCTTTTTTTGTTATTAATTAAAACACAAGATGATTAAAAAAACGAACATCACAAATGAAGGTGAAAACACGAGGTAAGGCCTGTCACATTTGGCTCGGCGGCCGGAGGGTCTACAAAATGTACGGGCACGAGCAATTATAAAGAGGCCACAGTATTTCCACGGTCACACAATGTATCAGTCACATGTTTTTAGCAGCGTCTCGCGTTGCGAACGCGGTTCATAGAGAGCTCGGCGTTCTTCTTCTTCTTCTTGTGAAGACAAAACCTTAATCTCGGACTCGGCTCTTGTATATACAAGATCCGGATCGCCTTAAATACTGAGCACATGTACACATCCTAACATAGACGGTGCCTTTTGAGAGCGTCTATCATGAACTTTTAAATATATTCGGAAATTTGCTTTAAAGTTTCGAAAAGTTGACGTTACTATTTAAAGATTATTCCATTTATCGTATTGTAATTGCGTAAATACATTATATATTTCGTAAATACACGATATATCGTAAATACGTAAATACATTATGACGGGTTTCGCTATTGGCTTAATGAAGGCACGTGACGAAATATCGGAAGTTGTTGTTGTTGTTTTTTTTTTTTTTATCCGACAAAACCTTTAGGTTTTGGATGTTGCTCTTGGACACATTTGTCCTTGTTATTTTTCAGGTAGACGCACGGTGTATTTCTAAATTGTGGAGACCGAAAACGTGGGGGTGCCATACGGTGTTTGATTTGATGTCGCACGGTGACCTTAGGGCGTTCCTGCGGCGGCCATAGAATTTTGAAGACAGATGCAAGGTGCCCATAAGGCGACCCTAAGCCGAACGTGCGGCCAGACGGACGGTAATGAATGGGTTAATTTATTTTTTTTTAAACCATTTTTTTTTTAACCAGTTTTTTTTTTCGTCTTGTCGAATTTCTACGGCGAACGTAGAAATGAAAAAAGTTATAACTCCGCGTTATAATTCCGCGGCGACCTTACGGCCTGTAAAAGATAGCGAAACGGCGTAGGGCCTCCCTGAAGCCACCTCAGTTTCTCTGCGGCCGCTGCACGTTTCTGTCAATTCAGAGGGCGTACGGCTGCCGTATCCTCGCCGTAGAGCAAATGTGACTGAGGCCTAAAGTATCGATCGACACACGAGAGATGCTTTCAGGAGGACTTCCACCGACGAACTGAATGAACAAAGCGCGAAGATGCGGCTCGAACAGGTGGGGGAGACATGTGAACAAACATGAACGCTGCGTTGTGTTCGGTTTTTTTTAAATGTATTAGGTTTTTATGGCAAAATTTTCTCAATAATTGTTCGGATTCCGATTTGTTCAAACAATGTGGCGTTCGGATTCTGGGGGCACCACGGTATATTATAGTGATAGTATATTCAGTTATATATACTGGTATATTTTTATTTCAGTAAAAAAAATAACTGGTATATATACCCACTCGTTACCGTCCGTCTGGCCGCACGTTCGCAAAAGGACCCCCCTGCGGTCGCCTTGCGGGCACCTTGCGGGCACATTGCGTCTGCCTTGAAAATTATATTGCCACCGCAGCGACGCCCTAAGGTCACCGTGCGACATCAAATCAAAGACCGTACGGCACCCCCACGTTTTCGGTCTCCACAATTTATAAATACGCCGTGCGGCTCCCCGAAAAATAAAAACATATGTGACTGCTACATTGTGTGACCGTGGAAATACTGCGGCCGCCGTATAATTGCTCGTGGCCACAGATTTTGGAGACCCCACGGCCGCCGTAGCAAATGTGACCTTGGCCTTAACAACCAAAGTTGTCCAGGTCTTTTTGGAACATGCTGTATTTCTATTTTTGTTTGTCTGTCAAAGCTGCCTCTTGCTTTTGAAGTTGTATTCTTTGTTCATTCCTACACACTTCTTCAATGACAGTCTTTTATTTATGCAAACTCATTTGTTCATGTTTATCTACAAAAACCTCCTATATCGTTACATTGTCATTGGCATTCTTTCCATCTCTTCACTAGATAAAGGGCTTCAGTGGGTTCTCAATAACTTGGGCCCATTCACCATATTTGTACCAGTGGATCAGGCCTTCAGGAACATTGATGTGAGTGTTGTTGATTTACATTTTTCTTTATTACCTCTCACAGAAAGTTGTTTTCACCCCTGGATGTCTATGTGGCTCTGTCTGTGAGCAGGATATCTCAAAAAGTTGTGGACAGATTCAGATGAAATTTGGTAGACAGGTTGGGTGTGTGACAAGGACCTTTGGTTAGATTTTGGTGAATATCCGGATCCAGATCCAGATACTAGAATTTTTAATATGATTTTTCACCATTGAGAGATGGGGCCAAAAACGATATAGAGTAAAGCACAATATCTCAGAGTTGTGGAAGTATTTTGACAAAATATGGTGGATGAGTTGGGTAGGTCACAAGAATAGGCTGATTAGATTTTGTTTCAGGTCCGAATTAAGATCTGGCCTATCAATGCAATACAAAAAGTAATGTGTTCAGCCTGGTGGAGGTATGCGCTCTATCAAGTGCCGTTCTTGTGTTCTCCATATTTTTCTAGTATTCTCCAGCACTATCTCTGAGAAGAACTGAGTGCAGTTGCGATGGGGATGCATATCATGCTTGAATTGTGTAGAATTTGCTAAATGAAACAAAAACACAGAAGCACAACCGACTGGAGATTTTGAGAACAAGAGGCTGGAGTCTGACATTTTGGCCACAGAATGTCTGTTGGTAGAACAGTGTTAGCATCTAAGCCAACCCATCCATAATGTCCAAGGGGGCCAATGGCCATTTGAGAAAGCAGCAAAATGATTGCACATTAAATTTTAGACGAACCTGTTTCTAAGAATTGCATCATTAGGTTAATGAGTTATTCCCTAACAATGTTCAATCGAGTTGAAAATAATGCACAGGCATTTTCTATTGTGTTTTTACTGTTGTCGGTGACACAAAAGGAGACGGTATTGTTTTAAACGATGTGTCTCATCAACATATATTTTGGAAGTACTCTTAAGGAGCTGATGATGCACCCCCAGTATCATCAACACACTCTACAGAAGTCTCAGCTCAGGCTCATTGAAAAGTTATGCTGGTGCAAATCTAGGAGAGGAGAGAAAGAGGTTGTCAGGTTAACAAACTAACAGAGTGACGGAAGGGAGGGAACAGGTGGACAATACTCTTACAGTCGCATTGTGTCAAAGTTGTCGCATCTGTGTTCATTTCCATATACAGAGTGATAAGATAGCACGGTGATTATATCCCATGAGATTGAAATCACACTGCATAAGAAAAACTTTAAGGGTCTTTCAAGACTGCAGATTATGTTAATGAGACAAACCCAAGAGCAAGGACTGGTGGGAGAACAATGGAGGCAGCAAGTATATTGATCAGGTGACTATGAACACCAACCTGAAAAGGAAGCAGGATTCGATGAAAAACAACATTTTGGAATCTATTTGATGTGACATGTTTGTGCATTGTGCATGACCCGCGTGGCAGTGGTTTCAAAAAAAATTTGTTTGCTTAAAGTGCATAAGTATGTTTTTTATCATCAATGATTGCCTTCTGTAATAATTGTTTTACATTCTTGCTATTTGATTGCTGTGTAATTTTGAGTAATTGAATGTGATGTTCTTATTAAGCCTCCCCATGTTGGATAGTGAGAGGTTTATAGCTGGTCGATTTGCTCGTATTCAATAAAGAAACATGATTTGTTTCTAAAATTAGTGTCCCCAAATTTTAATTTGACACCAGAGTTTCTTCGCCCCTGAGGCGTACTAAAGCACCATTCAGGGATTTTTTTTACTTCCTTTCAATGTCCGAGCTGTACCGTGGAGCCTGCTGGAACTTTGGGAATTAAATTTTGCATCAGTAATGTGAACATAAAGTTTTAACCTTGACCTTTTTTTAAGGTCATGACCCAATTTTACACATTTTAACATTTTTCACCATAACACCACTAATTTTTTTTTTCCGATCAGAACGAAATTGCCCTCTCTAGATTGCCTAGAGTATGGCACATTTACGCGTAATTTACATTATACCCCTCTGGGTTAAAGGTCAAGGTGTTACCCCCCTCGGAGTACGAAACCACTATTTAGGTTTTTCCCCATTTGTCTGCCAATGTCTAAGCTACATCTCAGATCCGGCTGAAAGTTTCAGAATGGTGCATCAATAATGGGAATAAAAAGTGTGTGGGATTGACATAATTTTTGACCTTGACCTATTTAAAGGTCATGACACAATTATAGATTTTCACATGTTTCACCATAAGTTCAGGTAAGGTTTGTCCTATTGGAATGAAATTGCCATCACAAGATAGCCGAGACTTGAGCAAGGCACATTTGTGATTAATTTACATCAACCTTTCTGAGTTAAGGACAAATGGCAGTCCAAAAAAAAAAAAACGTTTTTTGTCATCGTTCAATTTTGCCAATGTGGAATCTCAAAGACAATTTGGCCTTCCAAGATGTTCTTGCATCATAATAGTGTATCTGCACTGAAGTTGTGCACCTGATATTTGCTTGGTGTCCTTGATCTACTTTTTCAGATTGTGACTTAATTAACAAAAAAACCCTTTTTGATCATAACTTGAATAATTTTCCTTCGATTTTCATGATTTGAGTTTTTTGGATAGATTGTTGATGGGGACACATTTTCTTAATTTACACTCTATCCTGAAATGTTAAAGATCAAGGTCAAATGGCGGTCCGAAAAATAAATTTGGCAATCATTGTATCGCGGGCCAAGGATACGTCACGGGTGATCACCGGGGGAGACCTACCCTTGGTGATCACTTTGTGATCACAGATATCAAGTTTTTTTATTGCTATTTTCGGTGCGTATGAAAATAAAAATGTGCTGTTATAATTTACTACCTCTCTGCTCCACTGTGTGCTACATAAACAGGTGGATTGATTATCTTGTAACATCAATCGCTCATCATCACCACATGTCGTCTCTGGTCTGGAGGTTAGCTATTTTGGAATGCCATTCCAATCTATATTCAGTAGCTCTAAAAATGCTCCATCTTTGGCTTCCTCGTTTTATCCCTCCAAGTTCCTCCATTTTCACAGACAAGATTATTCCATCATCCTGTTTACCCATTTTCTTCTTTGCCTTCCACTTGCTCTTCTTACATCAATCTCACCCGTCAGTATTGTGGGCATATATAGATGCCCTGAGGTCCACACTATTTGACCTGTTTATACTGTTTACCCGTTCATCTCTTCATTCAATCGTGGAACTTTCTTTTCATTAATCCATCAAAATCTGCACCACAATCTGTAAAACATTAATCTATACTAGCTCGGATGAAGCCAAGCTGAGAATGCTTGGGTTTAGTGTAAAAGGGTGAGTGCTACAACCATTAAATAGAGTTTAACTTCGAGGCAGTTAATGAAAGAATGAGTGCATGCGAGAGTTGTTGCAGAAGGTCGGAGGCTGAGAGAGCAGAGGGAGCTGCACCAGAGGAGAGGTCGTTAAAAAAACAGGGAGGCCATCCACCTGCCTGTGATATGTTGGAGCAATAGAACTTTTGCTTTGGCCTCGTCATAGGAGATTTGAGAAGCTTCATATTCCACAGAATCCAGGAGAGATAGATGAAATACTAAGACATGAGCCCATAGAGGAATGCAGTACTCCATAAGTTATGGGCAAAGGCCTTATAGACTTTAAGTATTCTGATTTTTCAAGGAAAGACAGAATGACATGGTATGATCTTTGTTTCCTCATGGAAAGAATCACATGAGGTCTTATTATCAAATCTGTAAGGAGGGGAAAGATTAATGTGGAAGAAATGGCTGCCATAACCAACCCACCCCATCCCTCCAGGCCACACCAATCCCTCCATTCATCTCTGGCCGCTGTAGGAGAAAATAACCACTTATATACTGAGGTCAGGGTGAATATGGATGAAGGATGTGGTGTATTGAAATGGAGGAACACGGAAGGATTTCAAAAAACAGCCACAGAAAGATGTTACCAAAATGCTTGTTCTTTGTTTGATCATGTAATCCACCATTATGATGAACCGGCCTCTCTCTTTTCTTTGCAAGCAGCCACTGTGGTACAGGCTACCTTGGCAAACTGAAAAGCGTTCCTTCTGGACCTGGGACTTGGGGTTCCCATTGCACAAAGCCCGAGTTGAATGAGATTGGCTGGTGTTGTCCATCATGTTGGAATCAGATCACATTCAGCATGTGACTTTTCTGTTTTATTGATTTCACCAGGCCCTACTCAGAGCTGGCCTTGCATGAGTCCCAGTTTGAATCCACCGAGACTATGACTGTCTGAAATGTCCCATGATAAGACACACTTATAGGGCATGCTTGCTGATGCACTCCTGGTGTTGCTTACCCACGCCAACACAGAGATCCTTCCTGCTTCTTCAAAGTGAACAACCCAATGACTTCAACCAAGCTACAGCAAGGACAAAAAGGCTGGAGGAATGCTTCTCTTTATATGTCTAAATGTTGCTTTCTTTCTTGAATATTTAAGCATTTTGTTCTGTGTGAAGCCAATGAATGTACATATTTAACGCTCAGGGGATTTACATACTTTACAGTACAAAATTTAGCATTAAGTACAAAATTTGTTTGTGCAGAGAATGGATGACAGTGTGCATGATAATGTTAATCAGCTGTGTTGGGAATGTTTTAAAATGTGTGTAGTTTATCACAAATTAGCAGGGGTACTCAGCATTGCCCTGTGCTGTTCTAATCATGTTGGCATTTTGAAGAAATCAATTTTTATTTATTTTTGGTGGGGGTCCTCAAACACCTCCCTACACCCACTAAGGAATGGGGTCAGGGATCATTTCATATTACCTTTCACAAAGCTTCAAAGGCTGAGGCACTATCGAGTGTTTAAAAAGAAAAATCCAAAAATCCAACTTTTTTTCCCAAATTTTCAAAAAATTATTTTGCCTATAACACTCCCTAGCACTCACTGATGAACCTCTGAGTTTTAATTCCCCCCCCCCCCCACTTTTTCTCCCAGGCATACCTTTCCCCCATCGTATCGTACCCACAACAGCTTTTAACCTGTAATCCAAAAACAGTAATTCTTCAAGTTCCAATGTTGATCTCGCTTAGCATTAACCCTTGCCAGTGTTGTTTCTCTTAAACTATATACCACTGTTCAATGTTCATCTACGTTTGGTGGTTACACCGTGCCAAACAAAATGATGCAGGACATACCTGAAATGATGAATACTGACTCATTCCCTGTTGTTTCATCCTCTACACCCCTATAAATTACATCTTTTGTTTTGCAATGATAATATTTGTAAACTTGGGTAAATTTGAAGAACCCAAAGCAGCAAGGACATGTATAATTTTTTACAGGTGAATGCACTACTGGCCAATACAAGCCTCGCAACATACATAAGCAGAGTGCATATTGTGCCTGGAGAGATCACTATGAAGGACCTGCAAGCAATGGATTCCTTATACTCACTGACTGGAGATGTAATCAGCATCTTGCATCGTGACAAGGTAAGCCACAGGTTTAAATGATCTATCACACCGAGTGTGTAAATCATCTTTCCCCAAAATTAGTCTCTACAATAACTATTCCAAGTTTGTTGATTATCTAGGATTAAGCGATGCCTCTTCGTTTGTGTGAGCTCCTCGAAAGGCCAATGTTGGCATTATAATTTGAAATTATAAATAATAATAATAAAAAAAAATTGCTTTCAAGTTTTTTTGACTTTTCAAAGGTTCGTCATTTTCATTCCTCATGATCTCTGGCATCATAGCAATATATCCTGAGGCAAAGATGAAAATCGTTACCTGAGTGTAAAGGTCCACTGCAAGTCTATATTGTAGCACCCCTTCTGGAGGATACTGACAACTTTGGTGCACGTGGCGTGTACTGTCTAATACTTATAATAGCCTGCACTCGAAACGACTGACTTTTCTTCACATTTGTCTAATTTGATGAAAAAATTCTCGTCTTATTTAATGTCACTTCTCACCGTTTATTGAATAGTTTTTATTTTCTTCAATGTTTCTATTGATGCTTCCTGACAGGATTGTGGAGAGGTAGTATCTAATGATCTTTGAGCTATCCTGTCTTGGGTTTGATTCCAAACCCGACCATAAACTATTTGAATTGAGTTCCACAGACAGGGACGTCGCATCACAAAATGTGCCATCCTTTGGACAGGCTTTAAGCTACGAGTGTCGGCTGCTAGCGTTATGCGTGGATGTTAAATATCTTTTGATGTCTTTCAATGAAGAGTGGGTGAGTTTTCGCCATAACTCTGAACAAATTCAAAACTATGACCAAAAGGCCAGGGGTTTCAAATCGGTTCGTGAAAGACTTGGGCCAGTCTTTTTCCTTCAGCCAACCCTACTACGACTATTATTATTATTATTATTATTATTATTATTATTATTATTATTATTATTATTATTATGAGCAGAGGACCTGCCCTACGGGTGATCTTATTCCAAGCATGCAACACGTTCTTCTGATGCATACCTTTATTTTGGCGGCGCATAGGAAAAATAAATAACCCAGGTTAAGTACATGAAGCAAAAACATACCTGCTGCTTTTAATTCAAAACGTCTCACTGTACTGGAAAATGTGGGGATATGACTACTGTACTATAAATGGTGGGGATGTGTAATACCCTCCGCAACCTGAAGGAGGCGCTACACGATACACATTTACATGGAGAATTTGCGTCTTCCCCACTAAACCCCCCCCCCCCCAAGACCACCGGCAAAGATAAAAACACCCATATGCATTAATTATGGTTATGCTAATCCTCTGCAGCAAGTCTGGATTTAATTGGGCCAAAACTGTAGAAGTAGCCTGACAAACAAACCCACAAACACACAAACACCTGTCCATGAATTAAAGTAAGGATTACCACCATCACTGTTTGTTTCTTGCAAAATCGAAGATTTTTTTCAAGTGTATTGGTTAGTCTATTTTGTTATTCTGTCTGTCCGTCTCAGGGGCGTATCTTCAGAAAATAGTGCCCATGGCAAGCACTGAAATTGTGCCCCTGTCCAAACATCTGACACCCATCTTGCAGAAAACCTTACCATAATATCAGCTCAAAAATACAACCCAAGCTCGTTAATCTTTTAATTGACAAATTATGGAAATACATGGAAATTACAACTGCACCTTCCTTGCTTTCACTGATGCAAATTGGTCCATGATGTGCTCAAAGTCAGTTTTTTTTCAGTTTCTTCTCTTTCTACACTCAATAGAGCAAGATCACAGAGTCTGCCTTGACCCATGGAGGCTCTCAAATATGAAAGTATTAGTTTTAACTTGCTGAATGATCTCTCACAGCTGGCGATGGAAACTGCGATGGTTAGCATTATCTGAATAGCAATGCAAAGATCGGGGAAGACTCTCTCATCTCCATACTGAACAATAAGTTTGAGAAGCTCTTCAGGTCTTGATATTTTCATGTTGGGCCGACTTGAGAGAAATATCCTGAAATCCAAAATTTATTCATACAGCTGCTGTCCATCAACATCAGAGCTGTACAATTCGCCCAAATTTTCACACTTCTACTTTAGGTCGTTACTGTCGGCGCCGTAACACGGTCCCTCGACATCGAGAAGGAACCCAAACTTGGCGTCAGTGTCGTGCAGACGAGCGAACCTTTCATCCATTTCTCTGTGAAGACGGTTGAATGTTCCCTTCATGACTTTCCATTTCCTCCTTGGTTGTTAACCCAGCGTCTCGAGTTCTCATCAGCCATTCGTTGCTTTCGTCTCTGATGTATTTAAACTTAAATATTCCATTCTTGGCAGAGACCGAGTCCTGCTCAGTGAGCCCCCCCTCCTTTTCAAGTGGTGCCCCGGGCATGTGCCATACCTGCCATACCATAGGTATGCCACTGGTTTGTCTGTTTGTTGCCCACAGGTCAAAATTTTAAACAGACCTTCACGAAACTTCACCACATGGTAGAGTTTGTCATAAGGAAGAAGCCTATTTTTTTGAGGTCAAAAGGTCAGAAGGTCAATTCGGGCAAAGGTCAACAACTTTGGTGAAATGTCGAAAATCCCCAATTTTCATCCGATTAACTTGAAATTTGAAGAGGATTTATATTTCAGGTCACCGAATTCAACTAGCCAATTATTTTTGAGGTTAACATAGACCAAAAGGTCAACATAGGCCAAAGGTCAACAACTTCGGTGAGATTTCTAAATTCCTCAATTTTCATCTGATTCACTTGAAATTTGAAGAGGAGTTGCATATTTGGTTATTTAATTCAAACGCCAATTATTTTTGAGTTCAAAATTGTTTCATGGATTTTGCAAATATCGTGCTCTGCACGACGTCTTCTTCTTGTTGGGTAGTCGATCTCGTCTACCCTTATTATCAGTATTTCCGTTGATATGTTTGTGTCTGTTGGGTAGTCCATCTAGTCTACCCTTATTATCAGTATTTCCGTCGATATGTTTTGTTGGGTAGTCGATCCAGTCGAAAAAAAAAATATTCGAAAAAAAAAACTTTTTCGAAAAAAACTTTTTTTTTGATCTCCCTTCCCTTATTAATTATCAGTATTTCCATCGATATGTTTGTCTGTCTGTCTGTTGGGTAGTCGATCTAGTCGAAAAAAAAATTATTTAAATTTTTTTTTGGAGATTTGTTCTACCCTTATTATCAGTATTTAGAATGGCGATTTCAGTTAATACAATGGCGATTTCGATGAAACTTGGTTGGTAGGTTCATACCATGACCGAGTTGTGTGCAAATGAGAACCCTTGCTATGGACACCACCGTTGCCTAGCAACGGGACTTTGAAATTTTAGAAAAATCATAAAAAAATTTGTTTTTTCAAAAATCGGGTCACGAGCAACTGTGGGCAGTACATTCAGCCATATTGTCAAAAATTTCCAGCTGGATCCTATGAAAACTGTCGGAGAAGATAGACTTTGAATGAACCCTGGTTGAAAACAATTTTTAAAAATGAAGTTCGTTATATCTCAGAGACTATGAGTCAGATATACATGAAACTGGTATGGTAGGTTCATGGTATGTCCTCGTTATGTGTGAGAAAGAACCGTCGCTATGGATGCTTTCGTTGGCTAGTAACGGCTGAAAAACGACTAAATTCGACTTGATCGACTACCCATGTCCGCCTACCGGCTTGTTGGGTAGTCGATCTAGTCGAAAAAAAAAATTATTTAAATTTTTTTTTGTAGATTTGTTCTACCCTTATTATCAGTATTTAGAATGGCGATTTCAGTTAATACAATGGCGATTTCGATGAAACTTGGTTGGTAGGTTCATACCATGACCGAGTTGTGTGCAAATGAGAACCGTTGCTATGGACCCATCCGTTGCCCAGCAACGGGACTTTGAAATTTTTGAAAAATCATAAAAAATTTATTTTTTCGAAAATCAAAAATCGGGCCACGAGCGACTGTGGGCAGTACATTCAGCCATATTGTCAAAAATTTCCAGCCGGATCCTATGAAAACTGTTGGAGAAGATGGACTTTGAAGGAACCCTGGTCGAAAACAATAAAAAAACGAAGTTAGTTATATCTCAGAGACGAGGAGTCAGATATACATAAAACTGGTATGCTAGGTTCATGGTATGTCCTAGTTATGTGTGAGAAAGAACCATTGCTATGGACCCCTCCATTGCCTGGCAACGGCCGAAAAACCTCTAAATGTGGGGGTATTTTAACGAAAAAACAATCTGCAGCATTAACCCTTGAAGCTAGAATCATGAATTTTCTTGTGCTTAATTCTCAGATCATTCCCCATCGAACGGGCCCATGGCGTCAAGTTCTATTGGGTAGTCGACTTACCATGTCTGCCTACCGGCTTGTTTGTTTGTTTGTTTGTCTATTTGTGAACAGGATATGTCAAAAAGTTGTGCACGGATTCAGACGAAATTTGATGGAGAGCTTGTTTATGTAATGCAGACAAAGCGATTAGATTTTGGTGAAGATCCCAATCCGGAATCGGATCGGAGAATTTCTTTAACTGATTCTTCATCACCGAGAGATAGGGCTGAACCAATTTATAGCACAATATCTCAAAATGTTGTGGACGGATTCTGGTGAAACTTGGTGGACAGGATAGGTATGTGACAAGGAAAAATTGATTCGATTTTGGGGAAGATTCAAATCCAGATCCAGATACGAGAATTTTAAGGTTTTTAAAGTGATTTTTCACCATTGAGAGATGGGGCAAAAAACGTTATATCGCATGATATTTCACAAATTTATTCGGCCCAATATGTTCTACTAGATCGATCAGCCATTGCGTGGCAGAAGTATACGCTCTACCAAGTGCCCTTGTAGTTTCATCTGCAGCATGCGGCTGCTGGTTGCTTCATTGCTGGGAATGTGGCTGTGCTGCTGATGCAGTGCCCCTGTTACCATACATCCATTGGGACCATACGCTGTGCAGAGCATCGGTGCTGCCAAAGCAGTCTCCTGGGCTATTGGGCACAATCCTGGATGGGTCGCCATTCCGACGTAGGATTCTTGAATGGCTCAATCGTCCCAGCGAGCTGGTACTCATTTTGCTGACCTCGGAAGGATGACAGGCTGAGTCAACCCCAACTGTTGTTATGTAACAGAACAACAAGGACTCAAACTCAAGATCCTATGATCTTAAGCCAGCCACCTTAACTGTTAAGCCAACCCTGTAAGAAGATGGGATAAACTGGAAAGTAGTAATAGTAGTAACCATCTTGGTAGTATATCTCTCTGCATATCAAAGTGCAAATGTCTAATGTTTGCTCTGATATGTAATGTTGATGATTTTATACTGCTGCTTGGTGAACACTTGATAGGTACTTACGGTAAAGGTATTTGCAAAATCATCAAGAGGTTATAAAATCATAAAGTATTTTCTAAGCGTGCACTTCCGATTTTATTTTTTTTATTTTTTTTTTTTTTGTACTGCTGGTTTGTTATTTAAACTGATCATTTGCACATTCAGCAT
Organism: Eptatretus burgeri; assembly: GCF_056783735.1. Lineage (NCBI taxonomy): Eukaryota > Metazoa > Chordata > Myxini > Myxiniformes > Myxinidae > Eptatretus > Eptatretus burgeri. The sequence goes on along the minus strand of NC_140970.1, from coordinate 82,750,017 downwards.
GAACCAAAAATGTCTATAATTAAGATATCAGCTTATGAAAACTGATTTATTTTGGATTATAAGATTGCTAAAAAATCAAAGTAAATTTATTTATTACAGTTGTTTCTGTAAGCCTCCAAAATATCAAAGTAACATTGCCTTTACCAAACTCCATGTATCATGCACAAAAGAGATGAGATTACTAATGCTCCATTAAGCACAGGTAAAAAAAAACCGCAGGGTCGGTATAGTTAACACGTTTGGGAAGGTCAAAATCTATTCTGAAGAGGAAGTTAAATGTCAACAAGTTTTCTTGCAACTGTGAGAAATACTCCATATCGAGATGAAAAATACGAGAACTGAGCATCCTGAAAAGTTATTGATGAAAAAAATGCTGAAATTGTCAACTGAAATGGGATGGAAAATTGCAAATGCAACAATAAAAGATTACCAAGCCAATTTAATTGGATAAATTGTTTATGCAACCATTAACATTCAAATGATGGAGTGTCTCTTTGTAACCAGGACCAAATGCCATTTCTAAACTTTCCTGCTTCATGCTCTCAAGCCAAGATTCTCCAAAGCGACATCGTGGCATCAAATGGATTGATGCACCTGATCGACTGCTTGGCCAGTGGAACACAAACATTAGCAGAAGCCAAAACGGTACATCCTTAATGAAACTCATTTACACCGCAAGTCGATCATTACCTTGACCTGCACCTCAAGGCTTATTATTTGAAAATCCAGAAAGTAGAGTTGTGCGAAAGGAGTGTGACACTATCACGTGTTAATGGAATATCACAGTCCTTTAGCATGAATCTGCTTTTTGGATTTTCTTTCTGAACTCATTCATTTTAGTGAAAGTTTCTGCTAATCAAATGAATTATCTTTGTTCTCTTTCTCTCCTCACGCTCCACTTCCGTAATCATACGAGTACTTGTTTTATTCTTGTACCCCACAGCAAAGACTTCTTTCTGTCATTTTGAAGTACAAGCAGTTCAGTCACTTCCAAGCCTTGTTGGAGGTAATGCATTCTTTAGTGGGAGCTAAATTACAACAGTTCATCTATTTTTTATTATTTTTTACTTGTACAATGTGATGAAGGTATTTGAAATTCAAGGTGAGACTTTATATCAGCGAAGCGCCACATCCTGCAATAAATCCCGATCACTTTGGTGATTTAAATTTTTTTTTTCTTTTTTAAATGTTGATCCAGTGTAGAATGCAGGTGTGTGTTCGTGTTACAAGTGATCACTGAATGATCAGAGCACATATTACAAGCAGGGTTTCTGACCACTGGATATGAGAATGCGTGGCAGACTCTACGTTCCTGAAATGCCTTGGCAGACAGAAACTGATAAAACTTTTGTTTGGAAGATAGGCATTCCACTAGCAATCTCCTTTCAAATGTTTATAATCTACTACTCAAAATAAAATTAGTTGCACATGATTTCCTCCACCACTGAAGGTGGAGGAAAGTTGTGTTATCACCCCTGTCTGTCTACCTCTCTGTTTGTTGATCACTGTGCAGGATATTTCAAAAGGTTATGGATGGATGGATTTGGACAAAATTTATTGGTATGTTGGGTGTGTGACAAGGATGAAATTATGAGATTTTAGTGAAGATCCAGATCCAGAAAGTTTAATTTTTAAGTGATTCTTCACCATTGAGAGATAAGACCAAAAATGATACAAAGAACGATATAGCAAAACTTGTCGTAGCACGATATCACACACGCAGAGCAACAGTAACTCACCCAAGTGGACGATGCTAATTCCATGGCCACCAGGCAGCTCGGTCCAATGGCGAGCTGCTTTACTTGCTGTCACTCAGAGTCAGGCATGCTGGAGGGCTCGCCTCTCTCCGGAAATCTCTCAGAGCCTGGCACTTCCTCCTCTTCCCCTGGTGTGAATGGAGAGGGGAGGGGTGGAAAAGCGTGCCATGGCATGGATGTGGGGAATATCAAAGAATCTCCTTAACCTGACCACCACCTGGTTCAACATGAGAGACACGTGACAAGACATCCATACCCTCTCACGCTTAAATTTCGATTGGGTGGATCATGGATCATGCACCAGACATTTATCCTGAACACACGTTTTCATTACATATTCACCAGTACTATAAGCTATAAGAACACAAATGGTGTTAAGGCCTTAAATTCTAACTACACACTCCTACCCCATAAATGCAATAACATTGATTCTTGGAAATAATATTAGATTCCAGATGCTTACATCCAGTAGGGTCTCTACATAAGAATCTGCAAACTGATAATATTATCAATACTATCTGTGATACCTTCTGTGGACTCGTCATTTTACTGACAATTTGTTATACCAGGACTCTCTTACCCCTGCACCCCCACCAAAAATAGAAATTAGAAAAGTATTAATAAAGTCTCCCCCTCACATACAGTAGGGAACAGAGACATTAGGAGATGAATGGGGCAGCGTATACGGGGTAAAAAGATGGACACTACAGGGAATACCAGGAAGGAAAGCAGGGAATTTGAAGGAGGTGGGTTTGGTGTAGATTAACGGAGGGAGAAAAGATTGTGGTATTGGATGAGGGAAGATATGAGATGGTGGTAAACAACTGTTTTGAAGACCTGGAGGGAATAGTGGGATTGAGGAGAGTGTGGGAGTTTGTTCCAGAGGCTGGAAAAAAGAGGAATGAAAGAGTGAGGGTGAGCAGTATTTCATGATTTCGGTAGTTTCACCAGAAGGGAGTTGCTGGTAGACCTTGAGTGCTCTGTGGAAATATGGGGGGGGGGGGACATTTCTCTGACACAGCAGGGGGTGGCAGGGCCAGAGAGGAGATGGTACAAAACAGAAAGACCACAGACCTGCCTGTGGTGATAAAGTGAGAGACCGAAATACTCACCCTCATTGTGTGGAGATACCAATGATCCTAAATGCCTTGGTTTCCACAGCGTGAAGCCGAGAAAGGTTCGAGGCAGGAGCACCAGCCCAGAGGGGAGAGCAGTACTCTATCAGGCTGGAGAAGAAAGCTTTGTATGTGGTCAGGAACTCAGGCGGGCCAAGGAAGGACTTTGCATGACAGAGGATTCCCAATCGGCGACTGGTTTTGGAGGCCAGGTTGGAAATGTGGCTTTCCCAGGAAAGATCATGGCAGACAGTGAAACCAAGAAGTTGTAATGAAAGGACTTCTTCAAGAGGATTGTTGTGAAAGTACATTTGGGGGGGAGGGGGTTCCAGACTGTCCTTTTGGAGAGACATATTGAGAGTGTGAGGTTTGTCAGGATTGAAAGACATGTTCCATGTGTTGGACCAGCTTGTGATTTTATCCAGATCTGAAGAGAGTGAAGAGGCTGCTGCTTGCTGATCGGAGGGATGACAGATTGCTGATCTGAGGCAGAGAATGGAGTCATTAGCAAAGAGATAAAGAGAGTTTTCCAGAGAGTTGGAGAGGTAATTGATGAAAAACAGAAAAAGCACACGGCCCAAAACATTGCCTTGAGGAACTCCAGCCTGAACAGGAAGAGGGAATGAGAGAATTCCATTAAGGGCCACAAATTGCTGGCCACAGGAGAGGAAGTCTGTAAGCCATGAGTGGGGATTGCCTTGGATACCAAAGGAAGAGAGTTTGGTGAGCAGGGTGGGATGCAGACCAAATTGAAAGCTTGTGATATGTCAAGGGAGATGGCTCTAATCTCATGTCTGGCATTGAGGACCTCCATCCATTGTTGGGAAAGCAGAAGCTGCCTGTCCAGGGTAGAGTGACCTTGTCTGAATCCAAATTGAAGATCAGAAATCAAGCCATTGGAGCAGACGAAGGATTTAATGTTGAAGCGATGATGGATTCCATAACCTTGCTGATGATTGGGAGAAGGCTGATTGGTCTGTAGTTTCAGGAACCTGTTTTTGCACCTTTTTATGCAGAGCGATAATGTTTGCTGATTTCCAAGCAGATGGCAGATGACCTCGAGCAAATGAGAGGGTGAATAAAACAGAGAGAGGGCGAGCAAGAGCAGCAGAGCAGGTTTTTAGGACATGTGGGCTGATGCCATCTGGACCGGTTGCAGAATCAGTCGAGGTTTGACAGCAAGCTCTCCACCTTGTGAGGAGAAAAGGACACAGAGTCCAGGAACAGCTAGGTGTGACCGGGTAAGGTGGGTGTAGAAAGCGATGGGTTTGAGATTTTGGTGGGTGCACAAGATTTGGAAGCAAACACGGAGTTTAGGCATTCAGCCTTTTCACCTGCAGTTTCAGCTGTGCGGCCATTTGAAGTAAGGGAGGGGATGGAGGTGGAACATACACCAGAAACAGACTTAACTCAGCGTATACTAGAACTGTACTCTACCAGATGTTTTTGTTGCTAACACTTCCTTCAAGCAAATATATAATGAAATGCCTGTTTGTGTGTTGTGGCTGAGGATTGATGCAGAATTCAGGCATCTCGACCATGTTGGAAGGTCAATGGACAGCTTCGGTGTTTTTGCCCACCAATGATGCCATCGACCGTATGCGAGATGGTCGTCTCAACTATCTATTTACCCCACAGGTGAGCAGCTTTTCTGGTGTCGTCACATCTGGATTAACTTTTTATTCATGTACTATGTCGGAGTAACGATGTAAGAAAGAGGATTGTTGTCGGGGAGAGAATGGAAGATATATAAATGTGGGGTAAATGGCAATAAAAAAAGGAAAATAGGTTGGAGGGAAAGATGAATAATGAGAAAGAATGGAAGAGGTATTTAATGGATACCCATATGAATATGGTGTGGGGTGAGGTGGGTGGATGTAGTCTCTCATTCTGACATACGCATAAGGTACCTACTTCCAAATCACATTTATATTATGTTTCAGGCTCGTTACAAACTGGAGGAGCTCGTCAAGCATCACATTGTACCTGCTGTAGATGTAAGCTTTGCATCATTACAAATTTTAAAAGACTTAGTCTTGATTATTATAACAGACGAGCATTGATGGGATGTAGAGGTGAAAAAGCTTTTCCACATTTTACAATCAATGCAGTTAACAATGGCTCGTGATATGGAGCAACACAGATATCTTTATATTTCCTTCATCGAGAGGCATTTTTCTCATCTTTTGCATTGTTTCACCTTTACATCTTTGTACGAACTTGTGTTAACATTCTTAGTGGAAACTGCATCCAAGTTATTTCAACCTTATAATGCTGATGATAAAAGAGTTCTCATTTACCTTCTTCATGAGAATTACCTTTCATTATTTGACTTCTGATGCGATTGATTCTCGATTACGTTCTGTTGTAATATTTCAACGATTGCATTCGCTGAGGGGTAAAGACCATCAAGTGGTCTTCACCCATTGCCTGCATCATTGCCCACGAAGCCATCAAACTGTAGAACCTAACACTTATACCCAAGCAGTTGATATCGTTGGTGGTGCTTTATCCCTGAGTATGTTCTTGTTGTGAAGTTCAATGAAAATAGGATGCCTTGATAATTTTAATCCTTCATTGTTTTGTTAAATTTAGCTGGATTCTGCCAAGCTGTGTTCGCTTTCGAAAGTCATGACAATGGCTCAACAGTATGTGCCTTTCAACGTCAGCAGAAACGTGAGTCATTAAAACTCATTTGCATTGGTGGTCAACCTGAAGTCCACATGTTACCTGTCCTGTCACGACATTGTTATCTGGACCACTCATGTGTACTTTAAATTTGTTTTTTAATTGGCACACTTGTTTGTTCTTTCACCCTATGACGCTGTGACCTCATAGTTATCTGAACCAATGGGTTGCAAAACCTCGGATATATATATATATATATATATATATATATATATATATATATATATATATATATATATATATATATATATATATATATATATATATATATATATACCGTGGTGCCCCCAGAATCCGAACGCCCCATTGTTTGAACAAATTGGAATCCGAACAATTTTTTCGAGAAAATTTTGCCCTAAAAACCAAACACATTTTCGAAAACCGACCACAACGTGGCATTCATATATATATTTGAGACACAGCCCAGTAATGCAATCTCTTCTCTGCCAACTTGCCCTTGCCTTCTTTTTCTGTTTATTCGCACTATGTATAAGTATTTATCAAATTCATTTCAAGCTGATCACCTAACCTTAACCTCTGTAGTCTCAAGTGCTTTTCCTGGCAAGATATTTCTCAATACAAACTCGTTCATGTCTGATGTTCTGCCCAAAGGTTGCCAAAGTGACCCCATGGCAAGGATTACACTGGGTCGTTTGTCGTTACCTTTCCAGTGGTAGTCAGGGCAGGAATCTGGAATTTTACCAGCGTGCTGGCGATAACTCACAAACTCTTCATTAAGGAGATCGTGGGATCATTAACATCCACCAACTAGTGCTGGCCAACGGGATTCCTGTTTACCGTCCATCCGAGGGACGACACACACATGATGAATCATCCTGCCTGCAACAGACCAAGATGGTAGTTTCTAGCTGGGTCTGGATTCAAACCCAGGATGAACAGCTCAGAGGTGACGATACCAACTTCTCTTTGAGAATATTAATTTGTCTCCCTTCTTACCTACTTTTTTAATTTTCAAGCTTAGTCGAAGACCCCACCTGCCTCTCAAAACATAAATGAATCTGAATTTGTTGTTCTATTACTACATCATCTATTGCAATCTATATTTCTCTCTCAAGATCTTCAGAGAAATGTAAAAACAAAGTATGTTTGCTGCATTACCATCATCATCAATATTTATCATTATTTGCAAATTAATGTCTTCTCTCTTCTTGAACATTCCATGTTCTCTGATATTCCCTTTTAACTCCATTGACACTCCCCCCCTGCTCTCATCATGTTGCATAATATCATTCTTTAACTTCTTCATGGTCTCTTTCCATTAATCTTCCCTTCAAGCATGTCCTTCAGTAAACTGTCACATCTTAAAATGAAACCGATGATTCAGTCTCCTTCTTCAATGTTCACTCATGCGTCTTTTGTTCGTTCACTGCTGGTAGGACTTCATCATGTGTCATCTGTTCCTTCCAACGAACACACCCCATCCTCCAAATCCACATCTCAAATGTTTCCAACCGCTTCACGTCCTCTTTCCACATATTACTGCTCCGTAGAACACCACACTCCAGTGGATCGATCTCACCAAACTTTTTTCGAAGCTATTAATCAAATTTGTTCACCTGCCATTACACCTTAAAAACAAAAGATTTGGTGATTGTAAAATGCATAATTTTCATTTGAAAATGGTTAAAAAAAACTCTGAATGAACCACAACAAACCTTTTCCAACTGAAGTTAACTTATTGATTTGCTGTATCTCCAAACTTGTTTTATCCCATTCACAAATTGATGGTATTTATAACACTGTATGATGAACCTCATGCTGATAGCTTCTTTTAAAGTTTTAAAAAGTACTTGTAGCACATTTTCCATTGTGCATTTTCCTGGTTCTGATGATGGAACTTATGGATCACTTGTTCTTGAAATTGTTTCAGATAAATCCCTTTTGTCATATCCTGTGGAGCTCAGAAATTTTTCTGAAATTCCATCATCCTTATGTTCCATCTGCTTGCAAACTCAATGACAGACCTCGGTTCATAAAATAATACTTGATCAAGAAATTTCATATTAATAAATGATATGGAAATACTCAAGTTATGCGATACTTACTAAACCTGGAAAAAAACATTACATCATTATTACATCATTGAAATTATCATTTGATTTTCTAAGAAAGTGGTGAATATCCATTGTAAAAAATCTTTTTTTAAATCGTTCATTTATTTATTTTTGTATTTTTTACATACAGGGCCGTATCCATATTGATGGCATACCGGTGCTCCACACAGATGTGCAGTGCCAAAATGGACGTCTGACCATCATTGACGGCGTGCTTCTACCTCAAACCATTCTACCTATCTTGCCACACCGCTGTGAAAAGACCACATACCGCATACAGAGAGTAATTGCCGAAAAAATATTGGCATCGATAAGGCCACCCCAAGACAATGACATATTCTCTTTGTTTTTTCAGAACGTGCAATCAAATACGATGATTTGGAGATTTTACCCTCACATGTTAAGGCTCGTGATAAAGCTCGGACATTGATGAGGCATTGAAGGCACACTAGAGGTGCCGGTATTGCAAAGCTCAATTTCAAATCTTGTGTGTCCTAATTTTCATAGCTTCAGGCCACATACAAGTCAAGTGCATTTGAGTTGTATTTTTTTTTAGCTTAGCTGGACTTTAGTCAGGTGAGCTAATGTGATCGAGCAGTGTCCGTAGGTGAGTGAGTGAGTCAGTCAGTCCGTAAACACTTCAGTCATTATCACTTGAACCAAACGCACGATTTTGATAAAATTAACCACAACGTTCTTCACCCGTGATGTACCAAAGTTTATCGACCGCATCAAAATCTGCACTCATTGAGGGTGTCCAAGGAGTTGTTTTTTGACCCCCCAAATTAGGCATTTGCTCTCTTCTCCGAAACTACACACACGATTTTAATGAAACTTGATCACAACCTTCTTTACCCATAATATACCAAAGTATATCGACTGCATCAAAATCTGCACTCAGAAAAGGGCCGACGGGTGGAGTGGTTGTTGAACCCCCAAAATAGGTTCTTGCTGTCTTCTGTGATACTACACGCACAATTTCAAAGAAACTTGACCTCAACCTTCATCACCCATCATGTACCAAAGTATATTTACCGCATCATAATCTACACTCATCAAAAGGTTTCCCGGGGGGGGGGGGTTGTTGAATTCAAAAAATAGGTTTTTGCTACCTTCTCAGATACTACACACACAATTTCAAAGAAACTTGACTTCAACCTTCATCACCCATTATATACCAAAGAGTATTGACTGCATCAAAATCTGCACTCATTAAGGGAGTTTACCGGGGGGGGGGGTTGTTTGACCCCTTAAAATAGGTATTTGCTCCCTTCTCCGAACTACCGTATACACACAATTTCAATGAAGCTTGACCACGACCTTCATCTCCCGTGATGTACCAAAGTTTGGTCACTGCACTAAAAAAAAATTCAGATTTAGGTCTAACAGAGTCTGCGGGAGGGGGAAGGGGCTGGAGGGGGGGGAGGTTGAGTGACTGTTGGTCTTGATCCAGGTGAGTTAAAGGACAGGTGGTGCTATTTTTTATTTTTTTCAATTGTGCTGTCTGCTCAGGAGACAAGAAGTTTGTATATTTTTACACGGTGTTCTGTATAGTTTAAACATCTTGCTGATGAGTGATGAACAAAATACCTGTACATTGTACAGACACACATTTTTTTGTTTAACCCTGGAGTATGTGTTTACAGTTGCACCCACTGTAAAACATACAAACAAACAACGTCTTCCCTCTCAGGGATAGTGTGAGGGCAATTGGTTAAGTGTTAAAAGGGGAATGTAAAATATAAGCTAAGTTAAGATAGAGGATACATAGAGTTTAGGGATAGATAAAATAAACTGGAGTTGATAATTTTAGCAACACCTCTTGTGGTGTTGTCATGTGCAATCCAGGCTGGGGAAACATCCAGTAGAAATGAAAGATGTGAGGGTCTGTATGTAGAAAGACGTGAATCACGATGTGCAGAGACGTGAACCAGCCAATAAACAAACGTTCTTTTCCAAAACATTGTTGTTGCTGTTGTCATCGTTGTTGTTGTTGCCATTGCTGTAGTCATTGCTGTTGGTGCCATCGCTGTTGTTGCCATCACTGTTGTCGTCACCATTGTTGGTTGACCTGGTGTTGGCTTAAGATCCTCGGATCTTGAGTTCAAGCCCCTTTTTACCCATTGAATGAACACCTGGTAGGGTTGACTGAGCCTGTCATCCTTCTGTGGTGAGCAGTAGAGTACTGGTGTGCTGGTAACATGAGTATTGCATCAGCAGAACAGCCGTGCCCCCAGAAAATGATGCAGCCAAGCAACCACAGGCAGCATATGAATCAATAAGATAAAATAAACCATTGTGGTCACCATTGTTGTCGTTGCTGTTGTTGTTTTTGCACTTCTTGTAATTCTTTTTCTTCATATTTCTTAATTTATCATTCCATACATAATTTGCAAGGTGTTTGTTTGTGTATCTGCAGGTTTGTGTGTTTTACAGTGGTGCTCCAAATCCTGCTTCGTATTCTTGCATCCTCCTCCTCCCGAAAGCTCTTTGTAAAAACTAAAAACAGATAGTTATCATGTAAAAGCTGCTGTGGCTGAGTGGTTAAAGTCATTAACTCATAAGCTAGTGGATGTTGCTTGATCCCAGACAAAGACGAATTCTAAATTAATTTATCTTGGAGATATGTGTGTCTGTATATGTATGTGTGTGTGTGTTTGTGTATATATATGTATATATATATATACATATATATATATATATACATATATGTATATATATGTATATATATATATATATGTATATATATATATATATATATATATATATATATGTATATATATATATATATATATATATATATATATATATATATATATATATATATATATATATATATATATATATATATGTATATATATATATATATATATATATATATATATATATATATATATATATATATATATATATATATATATATATATATATATATATATATATATATACATACATATGAAGACCACAAGGGGAAAACCAGAGATGTCAGGATAAGTCAATTTTGAAGAAACTGAAAAACAAAGTTTCAAGACTTTGGTGAACTGTTTAATAACTGTCATATAGATTTCTTTTCCAGTAAAAGGAAGAGTGATCATTGGCCGATCAAATTAAGCATGTAGCATTTGCCAAGCTTCTGTGTTATTTAATTTAAGAGCAAAGAACGAATCAATGTTGCAAACTGACATCACTGGTTATTCCCTTGTTTAATAATTTCCATGCAATTTTAACCCAAGATGTGTAGCAAATTCATGCTTGTTTGTTATTAGCATACATTACATGACTTTGGTGATCACAGATTATTTTTTCAACATTAAACGGTCATTGTTTTTTTGTTTGATTGGTGTTCAACGCCATACTCAAGGGTATTTCGCTTATATGATGACGGATTCTCCATTTCTTACTCCGTACTACTTAATATGATGGAAAACCGGGAGGAAACCAAGGATAAACCACCCCCGCGATAGCCGAAGTCACCTCATGTGACTCCCTCATATACCTAAGCAGGTTGATTGGGCGGTGGGTACATCGAATGAGGATGGGTACTCAGACGCGCTAACCATTAAGCCACGGCGTGGGTCCCATAAAAGTCACAATGAAGGTTTGACCAGGCTTGAACCACGATATGCACCAACTACGGAGCCCATGATATAACCAAATAGGCTATTGTAGTGCTCAGAGTTTGTGCTGTGAAAGTTTTACAACCTTTCATTTTTTAGTTTCTCAACTCTGAATATTATGGTGGAACAGTTAACATAAATGAAAGGGAGATAACCAGGAGTAAAGTACGGACAACTCTGGGTTTCTACTTGTTCAGCTTTGACAACACTTGTTTTTTCATTGCACGGCTAAACTTTATACCATATAAATTATGTGACACCCCTGGTTATTTGTAAAAGTAATATTGTGAGAGGAAACCTTATGTTGCCAACTATTGGCAGGTGCAATAACCCTGAAATTTATAAAAAGTGACATCTCTGGTTTTCCCCTTGTGGTCTTCATATGTTTATACTATATATATATATATATATATATATATATATATATATATATATATATATATATATATATATATATGTATATATATATATATACAGTATATACATACATACACATACATACGAGGTCCGTCTAAAAAAGTAACGGAACTGAGCCTGCTGTGTGCTCCACTTACACAACTTGAATGAACGGGTTGCGTCACAGTCTTTCGCAACATTCCAGAAACATATATGACTGCTGATGGTTGACTGCGCTCATTGTGTGATTTTTTACAGGTCGTGCTTTAAACGCACGACCTGTAAAATGTATATATACATATATATATATATATATATATATATATATATATATATATATATATATATATATATATATATATATATATATATATATATATATATATATATATATATATATCTTAGGGTGGTCCAAAAACAGCAAAAAATTATAAAACATTCAGATGTTGTCTCCACAAGCCTTAAATTATTCTACTATGAATCAATAACTAGCATAAAAATTGTAAGTTGATCGGAGGTGATTTAGAGGTCGCTCCATATGACGACTTTTAGTTTCATGAGTTGGTTAAATTAGGGTATGGTCAGGTACGATTACGGGTACTTCTGGATGTCCGAGGTGGAAATGGAGTGCATTTTCGAGCTCTATGGGGTCGATTTACTATAAGAAATGACTGCACCGACATTGAATTCACTACAATTTCGAAAATATGACCTAAAACAAGATTTATCATTGCTGGAGTTGAGTAACTAATCCTACTCATTTCGATATTTTCTAATCTGTAATTAATTTGTTGTCCGTCTAAACATTTCTAAGAGTAAATCGACCCCACTGAGTTCGAAAATGCAGTCCATTTTCACCAAGGAAGTTCAGAAGTGTACGGATTCGCATCTCACCATACCCTAATTTTTCAATCAATGGAATTACAAACTATTAGAATATTTCGTCTCATTTACCAAATACCACTATCATCTCCGCCTCTATTGCCGTCTCCACTCCCACCTGAACTTATTTCTAGCCGGTCCAACATCCAGTGTTGTAGATTCAATGATTCACGAAAAATGTTAGTTATTTATTTAGTTATTATTATATTAAATTAGGGTATGGTGAGATATGAATCCGTACGTGTGTGTGTGTGTGTGTGTGTGTGTGTGTGTGTGTGTGTGTGTGTGTGTGTGTGTGTGTGTGTGTGTGTGTGTGTGTGTGTGTGTGTATGTATGTATATATAGGTGTATATATATATATATATATATATATATGTTTATATATATATATATATATATATATATATATATATATATATATATATATATATATATATATATATATATATATACAAAAGACTGCATCATGCAGAAGCCTTTTCTTTTTGGAACTTACAACCTGTGCTTGGTTTTATGTGATGATGCATGACCACAGCAGTCTTGTTTGTGTGTAGGGGCAGTGCATTGACTGCAGCGGAGACAAGAAACCTCAATGCCCACTAGGGGCCCTCAGCACGGTAAGAAAGTTAACCTTTCTTCTTGTAGTCATTACAAAGAGTATTTCTTGTCTTGATATTGGCTGCTCTCTCCTGATTGTAAAATCTCCAAGACCTCCAACCTCCCAGCCCTTACAAAAAAACGTGCATTACTTATTTTAGAACAGAAAATAATTGTTTGGTTTTTTTTTGTGGATAATGAGGGATGGTGGGATTAACTTTAATTGTTTAAATAAGTAAATAAATTAATTTTACTGCTTTTTTTATTTCATCCTGGACAATACTTCCTCGACAATATGCTGATGATACCACTATGTTGTCAGAAAGTAAAGAGGACTGAATGCAACTGCTGTAGGCAGTGAAGAAGGAAACCTAAAAAGACTGAAATCTTGTCAACTGAGAAGATCGATGTGTTCAGATTGGGAGACGATCATGTGGAAAGTTTCATCTTCCAAGGTTTTAAGCTTGAAGTGGATAGAGAATGTGGAGGAGAAATTATTGGACTGTTCGCATTGGGGAGAACACCAATGTCAGGATTGCCAAAGTCCTGGAAAGACAAAGATGTAACGACACAAATCAAAATGGATGCGAGTCATGAGCAGTGAAGAAAGGAAGAAGACTGACAGTTTTGAAATGCGGTGTTGGAGACTAATGTTCGAAAATTCCATGGACTGCAAAAGGACAAGCAAATCGGTGCTTGAAGAAATTAGACAGCAATGTACACGTACATTCGAAGTTTGGATGAAAGTTTTTTGTTTTTGGTTTTGGCCACAAACAAATATTTAGGACACATCAGGTATGCAGAAAACGAAAGTCTGGAGAAGTCAACCACGCTGGATGTGGTTGAAGGAAGATGAAGAGGCAGACCTTGTGCATGTTGGATGGATGGCGTAAATGCTGCACAACCAAGCGCTGTCTGTCAGAACTTTGGAAAGCAGTACAGGATAGGGATGTTTGTTGAAATGTGATTGTGAATGTCACCAGAAGTCTGACACAACTTGATGGGACTAAATGACCAGATAACTCCCAATGTTAATTCTTGATCAAGACAATCCTGCTGTTCCTCCACTGCAACATTCACAACATAATTGATTATGACAAAGGTAAAGGCCACTTGATTGGTCATTCCTGTGTCACATGCACATGTAAGCACTCTCATCTCCTTCAATAGATAAAGCAAATTTTATAAAATAATTTAGCCAGAGTACTTGTGCACAATGCTATCATGCCGGACTTCTAATGGTTGATGCAGTTGCACTTTTTATGCTTTTAAATCGATTTAATTGAAAATTTTCACACTAAAGTCCCAATGGCTTTATGCCATTTGTGACACTGCCTTTGGGACACTGCCAATGAACCAAATGACACTGCCTTTGGTTATTATTAGTTTTGGTAATTTAGTGTGTATGCAGGCCATGGCATGAAGGAACACCACGTTTAGTGTGTACTGCAGGTGCAGGTGGAGAATGTATGTTCGCTGGGGAGGGATCATTGTGTGTAAGGTTTATGGGTGGGGTAGTGATGTGTGTCCATGGTGGATCAAGCTCTCGGGGGAGAGCAAGGTTTATAGGAAAGGTCAATTTATAAACTTGCTTCTGCTCTGTGCACTCGATCTCACTTGGAATTATTATTTTCACTTTGACAGTGTGGCATTGAGTCAAGGTGTGTGCGTGCATGTGACTTTCAACATGAGTGTCACATCGCTTCAACTGTTTGTCCTGTGTTTGGGGTAATAACATTTTTTTTTCACAAATTGACAATGTGTGTAGATATTGCAATGGACACGGACCTCCCAAACAGGTGATCCAAGACCGTGAGAGATTAACACCCTAGACACCAAGACGAGGTGTTTCACTTGCACACACCGTAAGCTGTGGTGTCGTGAATTAAATAAATTAATAATTGGGCCTGCCCTGACACTCAGTGCAAGTTCGGTTTGATAATTTTGTTGTGCCGGAGGACGAATCCGCAGCTCAAAAACCACAGCAACAATGGGATAAAATTACGACAGTTTAACAATTATTATATAGATGGAGACAAGCAAAGCAATCCAGAAAAGAGAACACAATACAACACAGGGACCCGACAGCATGCTTATAAACTAGACATGAACAAACTCAATGCCTCACCTTGGACAAATCTCATCACTCAGTGACGCAAGAAAAAGGAAAGAGGAGACAGACAGGGAGGTTAATGTGGAGAGCGCTTGTGTTGAAGTGCTGTGAGGCACGAGTGGGGCACCAATGAGCTCGCAAATGAAGGCTCCGTCACTCGTGCTGTGGCTGGAGAAGTTTGTGGCATAGCTGGAATGGCTCATGCTGTGACCGTAACAGCTTGTACTGTGGCATGTTTGAGCCAGAACTGACTCTGGACCAGATTTAGGAAAAGGCACAGTGGCCTCCACAATATGGGGGCCTCCACAAAACTGTTTTGAAAAAAAACAAAACATTTTATTATGGTGCTAAAGGGACAATGCAACAGCTGCTCCAGCACCTGGCTTATTGAGAGATGAAAGCAAAACTAAACTGTAAAATCCGATGATCTATTTACAATTCTGAGTCGACATCAACATTCACTCCTTGATTGTCTCACACATACAGCATATTATGCAGATTTGTGTTCTTAATAATATAAAGTCGTTTGTGCTGTGAATTCCAAATTGTTGTAGGTAGGGAGGTCAGGTATGGGAGCATGTGCCAGAACAGCGCGTCGCTGCGTCCACTTTCCGCCGCTACTCCAGGGGCCTCCGTCTGGCCATCCCCCAAGCAGATGCCAGGCCCATCCCCATCTCCTTGAGATGATGGTCAACCTCATTACATGCACAACTTGTTCAGCAAGGTTTGTCCGAATGAGTCCACAACTTTTTGAGATATCGTGCTATATCTCTAAATAGTGAAGGATCGCTGAGAAAATTTATAGTATACAGATCTGGATCTTCACCAAAATCTCATCAATTCGTCCTTATCATTCACATAACCTGTCCACCAAATTTTGGCCGAATCCTCCATTACGTTTTGAGATATCCTGTTCACAAACAGACAGACAAACAGACAGGCAGGTCAGGTCAGGTATGGGAGCATGTGCCGGAACAGCGCGTCACTGCGTCCACTTTCCGCCAGTACTCCAGGGGCCTCCGTCTGGCCATCCCCCAAGCAGATGCCAGGCCCATCCCCATCTCCTTGAGATGATGGTCAACCTGCTGCAACCACGAGGCACGTGGTCAGCCCACTGGCCTCCTCCACTCATGAGACTCCCTCGCTGAGAGAATCTGGTAAGCAGGATCAGCGTCAGGAAAACGAGCCACATGTCCATACAGCCGCAACTGACGCTCACGGACTATGCAGGTAACAAATCTCATCCGAGTCTCTCTCAGCAACCGCTCGTTGGACACAAAATCCGACCAGCGATAGCCAAGGATTCTCCGAAGAGACCTGGTACCAAAGGAATTAAGTCTCCGTCTCAGATCCTTGGTAAGAGTCCAAGTCTCACATCCATAGAGCAAGACTGGAAGTACCAAGGACCTGAAGACTGATTTTCGTCCTCCCGCACAGGTACCGGCAGCGCCACACCCCATGATCCAGTGAATCCATGACTCCCCAGGCCCGACCCAGACGTCCATTGACCTCTGACTCGCAGCCAGCAGAGACATGAATATCACTGCCAAGGTAAGTGAATCTCTCCACGACCTCAACATCCTCACCACAAACAGACACAGACAGGACAGCAGCATCCAAGATGTCACCGAAAGCCTGGATCTTAGTTTTGACCCAAGAAACCCGTAATCCCAGCGGCTCTGACTCCTCTTTCAGCACCTCGAGGGCCCCCAAAAGGATGTCTAAAGTCTCCGCAAAGATGACTGGATCATCTGCAAAATCAAGGTCCGAGATCTTGACATTCCCAAACGATGCACCGCAACTTGATCTCTCTGACATCCTCCCTAAAATCCAGTCCATACAAGTGCTGAAAAGTGTGGGGGCAAGTACACATCCCTGACGAACTCCAGTAACAACTGGAAATAAGTCAGAGGTGGTACCACCACACTTCACAGTGCTCTCAGTACCAGAGTAGAGTTCAGACATCAGATCGATCAGTTTTGGTGGCACCCCACGAAGACCAAGAATCCTCCAGAGGACATCCCGATTCACTGAATCGAACGCTTTACAGAGATCAACATAGGCTGCAAGCAGCCCCTGCCGAAACTCTCGTCTACGTTTGGTGAGGACACGAAGGGCAAGGATATGGTCAATCGTTGACCTCTTTGGTGTAAAGCCTGACTGCTCTGGATGCTGGTGCTCAAGCAGATGGTGGTGAACCCTATCGAGAATTATCCGAGCAAAGACCTTGCCCGGCACTGAGAGCAGCGTCACCCCTCGGTAGTTGTTGCAGTCTTGGCGATCACC
>NC_140970.1:82722491-82724991 GCF_056783735.1 Eptatretus burgeri | reverse complement strand
TTTTATGAAACTTGACTGGTAGGTTCATACCAGGATCTATTTGTATGCTTTTGAGCATGTTGCATGTTCATCACCGTACCACTGCCAAGTCTCATACTTCCCCTCTCCCCACCTCTCCCATTGCCTTCCTGCCCCTTGGCCGTGTCTGCTTTCATAGTCTCCCCTCCCTGTCAAAGCATCTCTCTCACCCTTCACTCTCAAAGAAACCTTCACAATCTTCCTGCTCCTATGTTCCCTCTCACCTTTCTTGAAAACTCCCCCCTCACCCTTCTCCCTCTCCCTGGATGCTCCCTCATCTGGTTTGATAGACCTGAGCCTCATCCTGGTGGTGGAGTTGCTCTATTAATCATAAACTCTATTCCTCACACTCCAGGCACAGCCATCACTCCCCCAGACTCCAAGGAATACCTCTGGCTTTAGGTTCCCCTCCACTCCCATCTCATGTTTAAGTGTTATCCCTTCGACCAAACGGTGATGACTCCATTTACATCTCCCTTGCTGAAAACATGGACCATATTCTATCCTCTCATCCCAACTCTCTCTTCCTCATATGTGGTGACTTCAGTTGCCATCATGCCAGTTTGCTGAGTATGGGTACCTCTCTCACCTGCCATGGCTCTTCAGCAAAAGACTTCTGTGACTCATTGGGACTGATTGAATCTGTCAACTTCCCAACCAGGATCTCAACCAACAGTACTCCATCTTTTCTGGATCTGATTTTGACCAATTTCCCTGAAAATATCTACTGTTCTTCCTCTGCCCCAATCGGTTCATCTGACCACATGCTTATCAAAAATAAACATTTTTCTGGCTGTTATTGGAGAACCACCTCAGTGCCGTAGAGTCTGGCATTTCACTCAGGCTGACTGGCAAGGTCTTCCAGCAGCCATCAAACTTTGAGACTGGTCTCCCATCTCTACTTTCTCTGACATCAACTCGTCCTGGAATTTTTTTCAAAGAAATTTGCTCACTCTCATGCACAGATTTATCCCATCTCGTATTCAATTGTCCTACCCTTCGTCCCGCCCATGGTACACTGAAGCTTGTGGTGAGGCAGTTTTCCTGAAACAACTTGCCTTCCCCTCATGGAAGGCAAATCCAACTGAAGGCAATCTCAATTCCTTCCATTAAGCTCAGAACAAGTGTGTATCTCTCCTGAGGAGATCCAGAACACAACATCGTTCGAATCTCAAGTCTGAACTCTCAAACCTGTCTCCCTCCTCCAAATCCTGGTGGCGACTAAACAAATCTGTTTCTAGTGTATGTTCCCCCTCCACACCCTCCCTTACCTCAAATGGCCGCACTGCTGATGCCGCACATGAAAAGGCTGAATGCCTAAACTCGGTGTTTGCATCGAAATCTTGTGTCCGAAACCCATCGCTTTCTCTACCCACCTGACCCAGTCACACCCAACTGTCCCTGGACTCTGTGTCCTTTTCTCCTGACAAGGTGGAGAGTTTGCTGTCAAACCTCGACTCAGATTCTGCAACCGGTCCAGATGGCATCAGCCCACATGTCCTAAAAACCTGCTCTGCTGCTCTTGTTCATCCTCTCTCTGTTCTATTCACCCTCACATTTGCTCAAGGTCATCTGCCTTCTGCTTGGAAATAAGCAAACATTACTGCTCTGGGAAGCAAACTTTACTGCTCTTCTCAAAGGAAGCGTTTTCCCGCCAAATCGGGGATGCTCCCACGCCGCTGGCTGTCTCCGCCGCCGCTGGCTGGCTGATTTTTCATACTAAAATGGTGCAAAAATGGATCCTTGCAGCTCCAGACCAATAAGCCTTCTCCGAATCATCAGCAAGGTTCTGGAATCCATCGTCACTTCCGACATGAAATACTTCCTCTTCTCCAATGGCCTGATTTCTGATCAACAATTTGGTTTCAGACCAGGTCGCTGTACCCTGGAATTGCTGCTCCTGCTTTCCCAACAATGGATGGAGATCCTCAATGCCAGACATGAGATCAGAGCCATCTCCCTGGACATATCGTGTGCTTTTAATATGTTCTGGCACCCTGCCCTGCTCACCAAACTCTCCTCCTCTGGTATCCAAGGACATCTCCACTCTTGGCTCACAGACTTCCTCTCCTCTCACAGTCAATGTCTGGCCCTTAATGGAAATCTCTCATCTCCTCTTCCTGTCCTGGCTGGAGTTCTTCAAGGTAGCATTCTGGGCCCTGTGCTTTTTCTCGTTTTCATCAATGATCTCCCAGACTCTCTGGAAAATCCTCTTTATCTCTTTTTCTGATGACTCCACCCTCTGCCATACAACCTGACAAACCTCAGATCAGCAAGCAGCAGCCTCTTCACTCTCTGCAGATCTGGATAAAATCACAAACTGGTCCAACACGTGGAACATGTTTTTCAATTCTGACACATCTCACACTCTCACAATGTCTCTCTAAAATGACCATCTGGAACCACATCTACTTTCTCAACAATCCTCTTGAAAAGTCCATTCATTCAAACCTTTGTGCCTCACTATCTGCCATGATTTTTT
>NC_140970.1:82664991-82714991 GCF_056783735.1 Eptatretus burgeri | reverse complement strand
ATGGTGGGTGTCAAACATCCCAATATCATCTCAATTTATCTTTCACAAAATTAGGCCATTGGATGATGTATTCTGGCCATATTCCAAAGCCAGCCCTGGCCTATCGCCGAAAACTTTAGCAGAGTCAGGTCTCCAGTCTCAAAAGTAACATGCACACATGCTACCAAGACCCATACTCCCTCGACAATGTGACAGCATGCGTCTAACGATGAGACTTAAGCACGGAATGTGAACACTCAGTTATCAAAGGAAAAGGGTCAATATTAATTTGAGAGCCAGTATCTTCTCCAATGTTCTCTAGACACCAGCTGGTTTTGCTTTGAAATTGAACCGAAACATTCTTATTTTAAAAATAGACAGCTTCACTAAAAACAGTGATTGCTGTGGAACATTTAATATTTAGAGTAGATTTTGATATTTAGCAAAAAGCACTTAAAACTAATATGATCACAATTTTAGTGCTTTTTGCGGAGCTTACATTTAGAAGAATGTAATTAGCAAGCAGTTTAAGACAATGGGAAATGGCATGCACATGAAACTTCCCAAACAAAGTCAGAAAGTGCCCCACATCCCCCATCCCCTCAACCCCACCTTTTCAACCCCACCCCACTTGGCCACAACAGGTTAATGACCTGATGCACTTCCCTGGAATTTTAGGCGTTAATTAATCGACACGATAGCTCGGCAGATACAAGGATATGACTAAAGTACTACTTCTCCCGAGAGATCATTTTTGAAACTGCACATGCGTGTTATTTTGGAGCGGTGAGAATACTGGATCGTTGTCCGACAGGCTGAGGGTTCAAATTAAACTGAAGGCAGCCATGTGACAGATCTGTACTTGTTAACTTCTCGAGATGAGCTATTCGAGAAAATTACCCTGTTACTCAGTGCATTGCAGATAAAACCCATTGAACTCACTCATGCCCTTTGGGGAAGAGGTCATCTGTCTCTTCTCTGCATGTGATGCCACTCGACACGCCATGATTGACTCTTTGGGCAACTTTTGATTGGTCCAAAAATGTGACCAATTTAAGGCAGTGCTGTCTCTGAATATCATACCGCTGTCTTTGAGGATGTGGTCCAAACACACACAGCTTCATGAGATCATGAAGTGCCGTACTTCTTGTATTTCACTCGGGTGTCGCAGAACACTTGCGGGCAGAAAAGTTGTCAAAAGATATGATTGATGTAAATTCCCCTTTTTTGTCACTCTCATCATTGTTATATTTGCTTTCCTGCAGACACCTACTTGTTGCAAAGGGTTCCACGGGCCAGATTGTCTCCCTTGCCCCGGAGGATTCGTGACACCGTGTTATGGTCATGGTCAGGTGAGATATGTGGATATTTAACTGTTGAAAAAACGATTCTCGATGTTGATCTTACCCAAAGGGAAATAGTTAAATGTTCAAGAGGATTATTAATTTGCTGCACAAAAAGAAAAACAAAGGTTAAGGCACATGGGACCAAATATGAGACTAGGAAGATTATTATAGCCTGTTTAACAGTAAGCTGAGAGTGGGGAAGAACAGTAAATCAACACTCCATATGGATAAAATTGAGTGCATACCGTTAGGATATGCAAAGAAATGTGGAATTGAACTGACTAAGAAAGGCGGTCCTATAAATATGAGACTGGAACGGCACTCGGATGAAAGCATTACCTCTGCCAGGCTGAATAGTTTACGATTTGTATCACACTGATCTGAATCCAGACCTTAACCAACATCTAATTGGCTTGTTATTGTCACCTACCTAACTCATCCACCAAGTTTTTTCATAACTCGTCAACAACTTTTTGAGATATCATGCTATATATCGTTTTGGACGTTTTTGGTCCATGGTGAGAAATCACTTAATAAATAAAAGAAATGATGGTATCCGGATTTGGATCTTCACCAGAATTGAAGCAACTAATTCTTGGGAGACACTCAACCTGTTCACTTTGTTTCACCCAAATCCGTCCACAACTTTTTGAGATGTTGTGCTATATATCGCTTTTGGCTCGATCACTCAATGATGAAGAATCACTTTAAAAATTCTCGGATTTGGATTCACATCATTTTGTCCTTGTCACAATTCCAACCTCTCCACCAAGTTCCGGCTGAATCCATCGATAACTTTTTGAGATACCCTGCTCACAGACAGACAGACAAATGAAAAAAACACTCATAGAGTGACAACTTGACGAAACGGAACGGCACTCGGTGGATCACGTACCTCCACCAGGCTGAATAGTTTACATTTTGTATGCCACTGATAGGTCGGATCTGAATCCTGACCTTAACCAAAATCGAATCAGCTTGTTCTTGACACCTAACCAACTCATCCACCTAGTTTTGTCATAACTCGTCCACAACATTTTGAGATATCATGCTATACATCGTTTTTTGCCCAATCTCAATGGTGGAGAATCACTTATAAAATTATCATATCTGGATCTGGATTTGGATCTTCACCAAAATCGAATCAATTTGTCCTTGTCACACACCCAATATGTCCACTAAGTTTAACCGAATCCGTCCACAACTTCTTGAGATAATGTGCAATATCGTTTTTAGCTCCGCTTTTGAGATATTGTGCTGTGTATCCTTTTTGGCTCCATCTCTCAATGGTGAACAATCACTTAAAAAAATTTAACATATCCGGATCCGGATTCGGATTTTGACCAAAATTTAGCGTTGCTGTCCTTGGCCGGTCACCTACACACAAAAAAAATCATAACTATTGCTTGAAAACTGTGGCCAAAAATTGTGACAAACAAACAGACATACAGAGACAGACAAACGCAAAAGACCAACAAACATGGCAAAAATATTTTATCGCCAAGTAACAAATATAACCTCTGTCCACCTTCATTGGCAAAGGTAAAAATGGGAGGAGTAAGAACAAAGAAGAGCAAATATGCTCAACTGAGGCATGAAGAGATATTAAAAAAAAACAGGAAGTAAGCCGGGTGTTGGCTTAATGGTTCTGGTGGCTGGCTTCAATTCTTAAGGTCTTGAGTTTGAGCCTGCCTGTTGTGCTATGAAATAATACCACATCAGTTGACTCAGCCTGTCATCCTTCCGAGGTCAGAGAAATGAGAGCCAGTGTACTTGTAGTAGGGGGCATTGCTTCAGCGGCACAGCTGCGCCCTCAGCCAATGATGCACGAAGGAGGAGGCATCAGCTTACATGTCTTAGAACCTCCTCTGCTGCTCTTCTACATCCTCTCTCTGCCCTTTTCACCGTGTCATCTGTGCTAGGTAATCATCCATCTGCCTGTAAATCAGCCAACATCACTACATTACATGAAAAGGTGCAAAAACTGATCCCCTTAACAGACCTTTCAGCTTACTTCCAATCTTCAGCAAGGTTATGGAATCCATCATCATAATTGATATGAAATCCTTCCTTAAGGCCCAGTCACACCTTGACGTTTTAGCCAGGAAAGGCAACGTATAAAAATGTACGTAAAACGTTGGCGTACGCTGAAGTTTTGAGGTTTTTTTTAAAGTTTTGGTCGTATTCATAACGTGTTGGTCGTATGCATAACGTATTAGTAACGGGCATAGAACGTTTCGTTGTGTTAAAAAAAAACTTATACCAACGAATGCTTAGCCTGTTGTCGGCGTTCACAACCTATGCCCAACGATAGTTTAACTTCGTCATAGCGCGCTGCACGTATCGCCGACGAACTCGTGGCGTTCTCTGTTAAAAACCTGCCGCTCGCAGATTTAACTCATAACCGCCTGAAAATTGGAAGTGTCAACATCGCAGTCACACCTTGACGATTTAGCCAGCGTATGCCGACCAATGAAAAATGTGTCTAAAACGCTGGGACACGTCGAATACGGTATGGGTAAGTTGTGTATACGTTAGGAGCACGATGAAAAACAATGAAGTACGCTGGCATATTCCGTGGTACGTCTAGTACGTCGTGAAATTTCCAGCATGCTGAAAATTTTACGACGTACTCGACGTATGGCTCACAAGTTCCGCATACGCTGGCATAAGTTCTCGGCACGCTCCGCAATCGTTTACACACGTCGGCCAAACGTTACTTGTAAGTTACTCATAAGTCGAAACATGTCGAGGTAATGTTTAGCGTACCCGAAACTTAATGTTTAACCTACGAGTAACGTGCTATGAACCTATGAGTAGCGTGCTTTGAACCTATGTGTAACGTATCTCAAACGCACATTGGCGTATGTAGACGTATTTGATTGACGTCTTCCGGACGACCACAGAACTTACTGAACGTGTTTCTAACTTACAGCTACCGTATAATGGCGTATTGGCAGCGTTCAGGGGAATTGGTATATACAAATGGGCTTCACAAGAGGAACCCGTCAGTGTTCCAGACTCCATGTTGAGTAGATGTCAATGGCAGTAGTAGTAGTAGTAGTAGTAGTAGTAGTAGTAGTAGTAGTAGTAGTAGTAGTAGTAGTCGTTGTTGTAGTAGTAGTTCGAGAGAATTTAGTGATGTCGATGTTAGTCGTAGTAGCAGTAGTAGTAGTTCGAGAGAATTTAGTGATGTCGATGTTGGTAGTAGTAGTTCGAGAGAATTTAGTGATGTCAATGTTAGTAGTAGTAGTAGTAGCAGTAGTAGTAGAATTAGTAGTTCGAGAGAATTTAGTGATGTCGATGTTAGTAGTAGTAATAGTAGTGGTAGTAGTAGTAGTTCGAGAGAATTTAGTGATGTCGATGGTAGTAGTGGTAGTAGTAGTAGCAGTAGTAGTGGTTCGAGAGAATTTAGTGATGTCGATGTTGGTCGTAGTAGTAGTAGTAGTAGCAGTAGTAGTAGTTTGAGAGAATTTAGTGATGTCGATGTTGGTAGTAGTAGTTCGAGAGAATTTAGTGATGTCAATGTTAGTAGTAGTAGTAGTAGTAGCATTAGTAGTTCGAGAGAATTTAGTGATGTCGATGTTAGTAGTAGTGGTAGTTCGAGAGAATTTAGTGATGTCGATGCTAGTAGTGGTAGTAGTAGTAGCAGTAGTAGTGGTTCGAGAGAATTTAGTGATGTCGATGTTGGTAGTAGTAGTAGTAGTAGTAGTTCGAGAGAATTTAATGATGTCGATGTTATTAGTAGTAGTAGTAGTAGTGCGTGAGAATTTAGTGATGTCGATGTTGGTAGTAGTAGTAGTAGTAGTACTTTCAAGTAACGTGTTGCAAAGTGTGAACAACGTTCGTGTAGCGTGCTTACAAAACGTTACTCATAGGTAAGAAATAAGTTTCGGGTACGCTAAACATTACCTCGACGTGTTTCGACTTATGAGTAACTTACAAGTAACGTGTTTCATCGTGTATCAATGATCGCATAACGTGCCTACAACTTATGGCCAGCGTAGCGAACGTGTGAGTCATACGCCGGCATACGTCGTAAAATTTCAAGCATGAAAAAATTTGAGGAAAACCCAAAAGTTCAACGTTTAAAGCCAGCGTACTACGACGTATGGCAGTGTTTTTCAGCATGCTCTCAATATGATCAAAACTTACCCATAACGTATTCGACGTGTACCAGTGTTTTACACAAATTTTCCAAAAATTGGCATAAGCTGGCTAAAACGTCAAGGTGTGACTGAGCCTTTAGCCCCAACAACCTCATCTCAGATCATGAATTTGTTTTCAGACCAGATCACTCTACCTTGGTCATGCTGCTGATACTGACCCTACAATGGATGGAGACTCTCAATGTCAGACATGAGATCAGGGCTATCTCTCTGGACATAACTCATGCTTTTGATACAGTCTGGCATCCTGCATTGCTCTCCAACTCTCTGCCTATGGCATTCAAGGCCAACTGCACTTGTGGTATACTGATTTCCTCCACTCTCATAGCCAACGTGTGGCACTCAACAGCCTGTCATCTCTCCTCCCTGTCAAGGCTGGAGTGCCCCAAGGCAGTGTTCTGGGCCCAGTCCTATTCCTGGTCTTCATCAATGATTTCTCTGACTGGAAAATCCTCTTTATCTATTTTCTGATGACTCCACCCTCTCCCTTGAGATCCTTCATCCTTCAGACAGGCAAACTGCAGCCTCTTCTCTCTCTTCAGACATTGACAAAATCACAAGCTGGCCAAACTGTCTTTCAATCCTGACAAATCTCACACTCTCACTATCTCTCTCCGAAAGGACCACTTGGCAAACCTTCCCATCTACTTTCTTAACAAGGCCTTAACAAGAGCCAGCCGCCAACTGGGCATCCTTCATCATACAAAGTCCTTCCTTTGCACACGTGAACTTACACTGATGAGCCAAAACATTATGACTACTGACAGGTGAAGTGAATAACATTGATTATCTTGTTACAATCGCACCTGTCAATGGGTGGGATACACTGATGAGCCAAAACATTATGACCACCTGCCTAATATGCTGTTGGTCCTCCATGTGCCACCAAAACGGCGCCCACCCGCCGAGGCATGGACTCCACAAGACCCCTGAAGGTGTCCTGTGGTATCTGGCACCAAAATGTTAGCAGCAGATCCTTCAAGTCCTGTAAGTTGTGAGGTGGAGCCACCATGGATCGGACTTATCGGTCCAGCACATCCCACAGATGCTCAATCAGATTGAGATTTGGAGAATATGGAGGCCAGGGCAACACCGTGAACACTTCATCATGTTCCTCAAAGCATTCCCAAATAATGTGTACAGTGGCAGGGCACATTATCCTGCTGAAAGAGGCCACTGCCATCAGGGAATACCATTGCCATGAAGGGGTGTACCTGTTCTGCAACGATGTTAAGGAAGGTGACACGTGTCAAATTGACGTCCACATAAATGGCCGGATACATGGTTTCCCAGCAGAACATTGCCCAGAGCATCACACTCCGTCCACCGGCTTGTCGTCTTCGCACAGTGCATCCTGGTGCCATCACTTCCCCAGGTAAACGGCACAAACGTACATGGCCATCCACATGATCTAAAAGAAAACGGGACTCATCGGACCAGGCGCCCTTCTTCCACTGCTCCAAGGTCCAGTTCTGACGCTCGTGTACCCATTGTAGGCGCTTTCAATGGTGGACAGGGGTCATCATGGGTACTCTGACCAGTCTGTGCCTACCCAGCCCCTTATGCAGCGGGGTGAGACGCACTGTGGAACACATTCCTCCCCGTGACCACCATTAAAATTTTCTGTGACTTGTGCCACAGTTGACCTTATGTTGGTTCGGACTAGACGGGATAGCCTTTGTTTCCCTCACGCATCGATGAGCCTTGGGTGCCCAACACCCTTTCGCCGGTTTGTGGTTTGTCCCTCCTCGGACCACTGTCAGTCGGTGCTCTCCACTGCTGACCGGGAGCACCCCACAAGCCTTGCCGTTTCAGACATGCCCTGACCCAGTTGTCTGGCCATAACAATTTGGCCCTTGTCAAAGTCACTCAGGTCTTTACTCCTGCCCATTTCTCCTGCATCCAACACATCAACTTGAAGAACTGACTGTTCACTTGCTGCCGAATATATCCCACCCCTTGACAGGTGCCATTGTAACAAGATAATCAATGTTATTCACTTCACCTGTCAGTGGTAATAATGTTTTGGCTCATCAGTGTATATCCACCAACAAGACCTTCATCTGCAGCTTGATGGAGTACTGGTCTCCCATCTGGGCTGGCTCCCCTGCTTTACATCTTGCTCAGTGTGACGCTGTGGAAACCAAGGCCTTCAAGATTATTGAGATCTCCCATGATGAAACTGAGTTTATGGGTCTGTCACTTTGCCATCACAGACAGGTCGGTGGTCGCTTTATCTCCTACTGCCTCCTTTCTGGTCTTGCACCCTCTGCTTTTCTGTGCGTCATCCTCAACCACCACCCCCACCCCCCCCCCAAGTTTCTGCAGGGCACACATGATCCACCATCAACTCTCTTCTCGTGAAATTACCTAAATCCAGGATCACTGCTGACCTCCACTCATTTGTTTCTCTTTTTTGTCCCCACCTGTGGAACCAACTCCCACATTCTCTTCAATGTCATTCTTCAAAACAGCTGTTCACCAGCATCTCATATCTTCCCCCATCCAAAACCATGATCTTTTTGACCCCCATTAATCTCCCCAACCCCCACACTCCAATCACTCCATCCAAATTTCCAGTTTTCCATCCTTGGAGTTTTCTTGTGTATTCATTTTGTCCACCCCATGCATCATCTTGTGCACCCCGTGCATCCTCTGCTTGCTCAATTCCTCCCCACCCTCATTGTTTGTCCAAGTCTCCCTCTATATTGGCCTTCTTCTCTGCTGTTGTTGTTTTCCCCCTCTCTATACTGTTCCTTTTACATGTATATCGACTGTTCCGTACGTCCTGATCCATTCTTGTGTACCAGCTCTTCCACGAGCCTCGATGATGCATCCATCCATTGGGAATATACTCTGTGCAGAGCGTTGGTGCTGCCTAAACAGTCTCCTTGGCTATTGGGTACTATCCTGGACGGGTCGCCTCTCCGACGCCGGATACCAGCAAGCTGGTACTCATTTTGCCGACCTCGGAAGGATGATTGGCTAAAAGTCAACCCCACCTGGTATTAATTCAACAGCCAAGCGAGATTTGAACTCAGGACCCGAGGATCCCAAGTCCACCACTCTCGGCCTCGACACTGTATCCAAAAAACTCGTCCAATTAATTTTTCGTACTTCCTTCATTTCCATGAGTCCAATTTTCCTTTAGGAACAGAACAATTACAGTAAACCATTTGGGAATTCCCGCTCTTTCGTTCAAATGCCAAAAAATTAGTTAAAAATACGATTTCACTGACAAATTTTGTGCTGGCAACGGCAAGTTAAAATTATCTGGTGAGCAATACCGAGTCACTGAAAAGGCACACACAGGGCATGTGTGAAAGACCTCGTTAGCATTCGTACATCATTTGGCAAGCACACTTTTGAAGGCGAAAGCTGGCCATATTGCTTGACCTGAGAGGCGTCCTCATGGTTGACTTCTTTTTTTTTTGTAACAATACACAAATATCAAACTCAACGTTACCAGGGATATGATGATGAGCTGCTTATATTCCTCTATGTCAGTGTGTAGATGGACATGAAGGAAATGGCACGTGCTTGTGCCGCAAGGCTTTCGTCGGCTCAGCATGCCATGTTTGTGCCAGGCCAGACCGCCATGGACCCAACTGTGACCTCAGTGAGTTGAATATGATATACAGGTAGTGGATAAAATATAAGAAACACCAATGTAAAATCACTTAATGGGGTGTTGGTCCACCACGTGCGACCAATACGACCTGCATGTGCCATGGTATGGAGTCCACGAGCGTCTGGAGTTCTATAGGAGGGTTGTGGTAATATTCTTCCATGAGAAAGTCAATCAACTCGCACCCTTTTGATGAAGTTGGAAAACGCTGTTTCAGGCGTCATTCCAGAATATCCCATAAATGCTCAATTGATTTCAGATCTGGTGACTGAGAAGGCCATGACGTATGGATAACATCAGCGTCATGCTCAAACCATTGGGCAATCGCATGTTCTCTCTGGATGGTGGCATTGTGGTGGGATTTCCTCTTGCAGCCATGCTAGCCATAATTATATGGGCAACCTTCCATGTGCAGCATTTTTATACATCGCTCTAAACATGCTGGGATTTTATTTGCTTAATTCACACATGAGCTGAACATTTTTTTTTGTCCACTACCTGAACCTCATAAATTGCTTAGTAGTGGGGCAACTTAGCATAACAATTGTGCATTTTGTGAGGAAAGCACCAAATTTGGCACACTACTAGCCTCGCATATTATGAACAGATATGGATATTGGGCCATCTCAAAATTTTTGATGGCAGTGGAAAATGGCTGCCACAGCCATCAGCGGCTGAATTTGAGATGGCCCGATATCCAAATCTGTTCATAATATGATAGGCTACTAGTGTGCCAAATTTGGTGCTTTCCTCACAAAATGCACAATTGTTATGCTATATTTAGCTAAGTTGCCCCACTATAGACCTTGCACACATCAATAATGTGTGGAACACACTTGTAACTTTTGTTTTGCGCTCTGTTTCTTGCTTGAAGTGAAGATCTACATACTGTAATCGAGCCGATAAGAATCAATAAAATTATTTATTTTCATCGGTTGAGGTGAAGAGTTGTCGTTTTATTTAATAAAACAAAAGGATATTCTGAAAATATAATGTACTCATTTAACAGGAAAATACAGAGTGTTGCTGTAATAATATCACAAAGGCAGTTTATTCGTAGAATGCACAAGGATTGAACTCCAGGTCCCACATTTGTCCTTGCAAATTGACATGTGTTCCCCAGGTAAAAGGGAGGGAATGTTGTTCTGTACTTTGCACAACAATGTTTAACCTCCTTCGGGATAAAAGTTCGTCAATTATTGGCGTGTGCAGAATGCCCCTGCTTACATGGTGAATGCGACAACCGACCAGGCAGTGGTGGAGCATGTCGGATTGGCTCGTGCCAACAAGGCCTTATGGGCCAACTATGTGACCGCAGTACAGTGTCATGTGGTCCCTCTGGAAGGTTCTGTCATGTGCATGCTGAATGCCAGTCAAGGGAAGGTGACCTGCGGTAAGACCTTTTTTGATTTTCAGAGTTGTTCTCGGTTAACATTCACCATTTTGTTCTTGTAAATATCAAAGTAAAGTGAAGTTAATGTGACTTAACTTTGATAACTTTGACAAGGTACACCCATCGAACATGTACAGGTACTGTATGCCCCATCATTGTGTTTAGGCCTTAATGACATGGATATCTGGAGGGCAAGTACGCAGTAACTTCAGGATATCTGTTTTCACATCCTGATCACTTTGATATTTCACACCACCCAGCTGCTCTTTGAATGATCCAAAAGGATCAAAATGAAACGGTGACATATCTGGACCATGGGTGAAATAGTTATATCATCATTTCCCATCCCAACCTAATTCTTTCTTGTCAAATGAGAGTGACTTTGGAACTCCCCTCACTCTTGCCTGATTGAATATCAACTGCAGACAAACATTGATTCTACATGTCCTGTAATTCGCAGTTTTAACGCAATTTGACGACATTGCACTGATTGGCCAAAAGCACTTGTTCAAGATGTGTATTGTTTATGAGAGTCACAACTCTTGGAGGGATGTGAACACGTTAATAATCCATTAACAATTTGCATCTATTTTCAACATGTGACACTACATGGTACGTATTTCGAATCTCCAGTGAACTGCAGATGGTTTGACATTTTCCTTTACCTCAAGCTGAATTACACAATGCTGTCACAGAACACATTGCACACTTTCTTTTGCCATCTTGAGAATACCCAGAATGTTTTATGTACACTCATTTGTCTATACCAGTACACCAGCTCCCTACAGGAGTGACAGGAAGGGTCATGTTGTTATCCTTTCTGAGGTACATAGATGATGGTAGATCTCGTCTCGGGTCCATTCTTCTGTGGACATGATAACCAGAGAATGCCTCAAAGATGTCCGGATTCCTCCAGATTTCCTTCAGTTTCGTGTTAAACAGCAGTAGTGACTTCAATATATATATATATATATATATATATATATATATATATATATATATATATATATATATATATATATATATATATATATATATATATATATATATATATATATATATACTGAAATGCAAAAGAAACTTACCACCTTTTAAACCTTCAAATATCAACAATAACACTGCGTGTAGTAAATGTGTCAACTTATTTGTGGACAATAGTGTCCTATCTGTCAGACAAAACGGTCACAGATGGTCACTTGAACCTTCAATGGTCACTTCATAGCACAGCTGTTGAACAGCCGTTTTGACTGTCAGTGATTAGCCAAGGGGTACGGGATGATTTTAATGAGCTGCACGTGACGTCTTGATATTGGCTTTAAAAAGGCCAGTGCAAAATGGGAATTTCAATCAACATGCCACGATTGCCAAGGGATCAACAGCAGTGTGCCTTGGGCATACTGCAAGGCAGATTGAGCTACCGTGAGGTGGCACGTTGCCTTGGCTGTTCACACCAGACTATATCGGCCCTGGTGGACAGAGACACCCTCCACAACTCTGCAGATGACAGACCTCGATCAGGGAGGCCAAGAGTCACCACTGCAAGGCAGGACAGGCAGATGGTCCTAAGTCAGATGGCTTCAGACATTGAGGACTGAGTGGGACAGAATCCAGCAGCAATCCATCCAAAGACTGGTAGGCAGTATGCGCCGACGATGCACTTTGGCCTGTATCCAAAACTGGTGGCCACACACGCTATTGAAAGCGGACTGACATTGCACCCGGTGCTGTTCTGTACTGTAGAACAAACTTATGAGATGGTGCATCTTGGTCAAAAACTTGACACATCATCAATAAAATGCCAATGTTTCAATTAGCAATTGTTGGTTTGTTTTATTTTGAACTGTTACAATTTTATTACATTTCAAACAAGTGATAAGTTTCTTTTGCGTTTCAGTATGTATATATAAATATATATGTATGTATCTGTGTATATGTATATATACATATATATATATATATATGTATGTATATATATATATATATATATGTATGTATATATATATATATATATATATATATATATATATATATATATACAAATATATACATACATATATATATATATATGTACACATACATGCATATGGATGGATGACGTGTCGTTTTCGACCTTGTCGATTGGTTCACGACATCTGTTTCAATCGCATCAATTTTGTTCTGTCCGTGTTCTTGTTGCGTTACATTCATGCAAAAAGAGAACCAATTCCTGCGCAGTGTATTGATTAAAGTGGTGTGGGGTTGCGCACGTCCTACCACACTCACTATGCTTCGAAATCCCTTGCCTGGTGGCAAGCATTGTGGTGGAGCAGATAACAAGATCAATCGTTCAAATGATAATACAAGCATGAAACTTATTTTATTATTTATAATAATAAATTATATACAAGAAATATTTATTTTATGTCACTTTATGAGAAAAAAGTGTGAGCCACTTGAAATTCCAACATGGCCGCCATTTTCCAAGATGGCCGTCAGACAACCACCGAAAAATAAGAACAGATAACAATAACAATCGTTCAAAGAATGATACAAGCATGAAATTTGGCAGAAATATTTATTTTAAGTCACTTTATGAGATACAACTGCAAGCCACTTAAAATTCAATATGGCGGCCATTTTCCAAGATGGCCGCCATGTTTTTCTGCCCTGCAATGTTCATTGTTCTGATTAGTTCTGACAAGAACAACTGCATAGTGGGGTACAACTTAGTTCGTAACGATAGCATTTGCACCTTCCACTACATTGTGTCTTGCATCCGCATTTCGTTAACTCCTGGCAGCTTTTAGCTTTGGGAGCAAGGGCAGTCCAGAAAACCTTCCACGAGTCATCTTCTTTGAACCAACCCCACTCGAACGGACACTGAGCTTCTGGCTGGCGGACTATTGCCTGGCTCCAAATGTGTTCTGCTTGATATGCAGCTCGCTTGGCATGTTTGATGAGTGCTCCTTGTGTTGGTGGAATTGAATCGTATGACCTCTGCTTTAGTGCAAAGAGAGCAAGCCATGCCTCATTCACTGACGCAACTGAACTTGATCTGTCATACAGCAGGACCACAAATTTCTCCAGGATTTCTAGATCAGATTCCTCAATCTTTGATGGGCACTGACTGAGTTTCGTGAAGATTACTGATGCTTCATCACATACATTCCATGTCCGCCATGCTGTCTTTTTCCCTTTGCCATTGAAAGCTGATACAACATCACAACCGGTGAAGGCATGGAAGAAGAGCATATCCCACTCGTTTTCTCTGGTCCTATGGCAGACATAATTTCATGGATAGGGATCCATCTCCTGTGATCCCCTTTGCCAAATGCAACCCACATTTTTTCAAGACCTGTTGCTGCAAGCGAAGGCATAAGGGATATGGCAATAACTACAATGTCCATGTCATTAGCTTCAATTACACTGAACAACAAATTTCAAAAAAAAATTTTTACTGGAGATGTGTAAAGTGATTAAGACTAATTTGGGTATGCTGATTTCAAAAATCATGACCGTTTTGCTGTATCACGTCAGGATTTTCAGGAACAGAAATATTCCCATTGCCTAGAAGTCAGGATTTCAATGAAATTTACATATGTCTTTAACATGTCTATTTCGTACAATTGTTGTTAACTTGTGTTATATTTCTTTCTTTCAGATAAAGATGAGTAGGCGTTCCTGTACCAATCATCCTGACAACTTCTGTTATGTCTGTGGTCGGTATACCAAAAAAAGATCAACAGCGAAGTATATCTACAGCAGTGAAAATGAAGGCCGCCTACTTTCACTACTTCGGGTGTAAGGTGGGGGACCAAGAACAGAGCTGGGCACCACACATCTGCTGCACAAGCTGT
Organism: Eptatretus burgeri; assembly: GCF_056783735.1. Lineage (NCBI taxonomy): Eukaryota > Metazoa > Chordata > Myxini > Myxiniformes > Myxinidae > Eptatretus > Eptatretus burgeri. Next base: position 82,700,640 of record NC_140970.1, on the reverse strand, counting down.
CACACAACCTTGACTCAGTGGTTGGTGGGCAAGCGCGCGAGCATGCCATTTGCGGTGCCCATGATATGGCGTGAGCCGCAGAATCATCATGATTATTGTTATTTCTGCTGCACAAGCATCGCCGGCTTCAACAAGAAGACTAAAGGTCACATCAAGTACGCTAACTGCGTCTCTGCTCGTAAACCTGTGCCTCATGATGACGAGAACCCCGTTCCAACACCTCCAGCTGATCAGAACATAGCTGTAAGCAGTGGTGAAGAGGATGGTGATGATGAACCTTTTGAACCCGACACTCAAGAATCACACCTTCTGAACCAGGGAGACTTAAATGATCTTGTTAGAGATCTCTCGCTGTCAAAGGCGAAGGCAGAGCTGCTTGGATCAAGGCTGCAGCAGTGGAATCTACTTGAACCTAACACCAAGATATCCTTGTTCAGAGCACGTCACAGAGACATGGCTGAGTTCTTTGAGATGGAAGACACGATGACATTCTGCAGTGACATCAACGGTCTGTTGAAAGAACTTGGGTGTGATCACGATCCTGCAGACTGGCGCCTCTTCATCGACTCGGGGAAGAACAGCTTGAAGGCTGTTTTGCTCCACAATGGCAACGAGAAACCATCAGTCCCACTGGCTCACGCGTTCGGCATGACAGAGACCTATGAGACTATGCGGCAGCTGCTTGATTCCTTCAATTACAATGACTTCAACTGGCACATCTGCAGAGACTTGAAAGTGGTGGCGCTGTTGTTAGGGCTGCAGTCAGGCTACACGAAATACATGTGCTTCCTTTGTCTCTGGGATAGCAGAAACGACAAGAATCACTGGACGAAGAAAGATTGGGAAGAGCGAAAAGAGCATGTACCTGGTCGACACAACGTGAAGCATGTCGCCCTTGTCGACCCAGCCAAGGTTTTCCTTCCACCACTCCACATAAAGCTCGGCTTGATGAAAAGTTTTGTATGGGCAATGGATCTGAATGGGCGTGGGTTTTTATACCTCAAGGAAAAGTTTGGCAACACCTTGTCGGAGGCCAAGATCAAGGCTGGTGTCTTTGTTGGACCGCAAATCCGACAGATTATGAAGGACGAAACTTTTCCGACAACTCTAAACCTCAAAGAGCTGGCAGCGTGGAGGAGCTTCAAAGCTGTGACGGACAACTTCTTGGGGAACGAGCGCGCGGACAACTATGAAGAAATAGTGCAGCAGCTGCTGGAGTCCTTCAGGAAACTTGGCTCCAGGATGTCCCTGAAAATCCATTTCCTACACCAGCACCTGAACTTCTTCCCTGACAACTTGGGAGCAGTCTCGGACGAGCATGGCGAGCGATTCCACCAAGAGATTTCACTCATGGAGACGCGTTACCAAGGGTGGCACAACCCGAACATGATGGGCGATTTCTGCTGGTTCCTGCATCGTGAAACTGACACAGAGCAGCACAAACGCAAAGCCAAATGTCTAAAGCATTTTTAATTCCATTCTAGTGGAGTTTTTCTGTAATTTCTATAATTTTGAAGCATTCATGATGAAATAAATGAATAAATGAATTTTTGTAAATTTCATTGAAATCCTGACTTCTAGGCAATGGGAATATTTCTGTTACTGAAAATCCTGACGTGATACAGCAAAACGGTTATGATTTTTGAAATCAGCGTACCCAAATTAGTCTAAATCACTTTACACATCTCCAGTAAAAAATTTTTGTTGTTCAGTGTTATCAGAGACTTGTCTCCCTCGGTGGCTGCATGCCAAACATATAAGAATATTCGCGTGTCTGCTTCTTCATGGGTACATGGGGCCACTTCCTCTAGGTTAATGCTGGTGTCACTGGTGGTGGTGATGGCATTTTCTCCTTTACTCATGATAACTGGATTGCCCGTTGTCATTTCAGACACTTCGTCGGCAAGGAAATGGAATAGCTCTGTTTTGTTGGTGCTATCTCTAAGGAAGCTCTTCCAATTTGAGGGAGTTTTACTTGTCGCTGTTACTCTCCTTCTGACGGCCATTCCTCGTTCAGATCTTGCCTCTGACTTCAGGCTGGACTGATGATACACATTAAAGATGATGTCGATTCTCTTGTATTTCATGCTGTAGTACTCAACTTTAGGAAGAATATCCTTTCTGGCATACTCTTCAAATGTCTTTGGTGTTCGCGGTGCTACGATATCTACCAGCGCAGCTCCATCTACAATGAGTTCGTCAGATTCTGGCTTTGTCTTTGGAAGCGTCACTTTGGCTTGTTGTACATCCACTAAATCTGATTTCGTACATGTGTGTAGTTTCCCCTTGTTACTAAGTGAGGCTGGAAAAGACTGGTTTTCGTGTTTGAAGAACTCTTGCAGGTCACACTGTCTGTTGTGGCAGGAGATGAAGAGGCGGGAAAACAAATGGCAGTCTTCCTTCAGTAACTTTGTCTCGGATTTGCCTGCAGACTTTGGCTCATTTTTGAAGAAGGTTATCCTGTTCTTTTTGATAGGCTGGTGGAAGGAGCAGTCATTCTCACATTGTAGATTAGCCGTGAAGGAATTGAACTTTTCTTTCCCTCTCTCGTGATGCGTCGCAATTAGCTGAGCAGCGGAAGGAACCGCGATGTCCTTGGTGTCGAGCGTAAGAAGATCTCCTGACTCCTCTTCAAAGGGATTACCCATTTCCTCCATTACCAATGTGAGCTGTTTGACTTTCTCAAAGATGGCTCTCTGAACTGTCGCTGTTTGTTCATGATGACATTAACTTTTCCTCTGTGTTCTTCTGACAGAGGCAACATTTCCTCCAGTTTGTTTGTGGTTTTGATTTTGCTTGAGTATCCATAATTTGTGACTCGAAATGGCAAGGTCGAGGGTTTATCCTTTTACCACCTTGCCTTCGTGCACTTTGATGTATGGGATACAGCTAGGTTCATGCGTTTGCCCTACACCTAGCCCGAACGTTCATCCAATGCCATTTAAATCCCATGCGATCTGTACACCATCCGGATAACTACATGTAAAACCCCCGTTATCCTTGGCTCGGCTCTCCCGCGCTGGCACATCCTGTCGGTTCAGGTGCGGCTACCTAACATCCGAGGGGTTCATTCGATAGCATTTGGGATACTAAACCCACGGTTTAGCCGACATTGAACCCCATCCTGAGTTGCACAGCAGTGTATGCCACCAGTGTGCCCTGGTAGTGCATGACATACACTCTCTTTTTTGTATTTAGTTAATATTGGCTGGTGTCCATCACCATTGATGGTTACAATATGTTAGGGTCCTATAGATCCTTGTGGCTGCATTTCGGTTGCAAGTGGTTTTATTTCGGAGTTTTCCATCTCCTAATGAGCCTCATCTTCCCAGAGCTGTCTGTTTTTGAGGCGCCAGAGATTCGCCTTTCACACCACCACTATTTGTGGAAACACCCCCACCACAAGAAGGCTAGAGTTGGAGCTTGACTGCCAGAGGCTTTGTTTCGCTTGCCATTTGGGGCATTTCGTAGGCAAAGTGAGCTCATCCTGTTTGCCACCCCGGCATGAGCAGTCCTTTGGAGGGCCAATAACTATTTTGAGCAATTAAAATACAAGCTCTGTTCAAGATCTCCAACAATTCTAACCGTCCCCGTCTATAACGCGATGAGAACCAATTTACTTGTATTCGAAGCCTGCACAATAGTTGCCATTTGACCTCTTTATTGTTACGTAAGTCCCAAAATTGATGTATTGGTTCATGAAATCGATCAATACACTCAAGAATCAGCTCCAGCAAGGACAAAAACCTATAAATTGACATCAAGATGAAATAAATCCGACATATCTGGCGATTTTTATGGTTTAAAGTTGTTTTTTTTCATACCCTGGCGGCCATCTTGGAAAAAATGGCCGCCATGTTGAAAATCCACGTGGCGAGCACTTTTTTCTTACAGAGTGATTCTGAAGGAACGTTCGTACCAAATTTCATGCTTGTATCACCATTTGAACGATTCTGCCAAAAAAAATCACACTTATTTGCTCCACTATCAGTGGGTGATATGCACTGATGTCTGTATATGATCTCAGGGATCTATATGCGTATATTTTGCTTTCTTCATAAACTTTTATATATTCCCCTTAAACAAAAAATTAAAAAAGTAGTAAAAAAGAAATGTTTTTTTTAAATGTAAAAACAGAGAGATGACATCTCAAAAAAAAACAACCCAACAAGGTAGGAATGGCGCCACATTACGATGTCACATTACAATGCCACAATATGACACCACAATCCCCTTCTTGATTACCATCACAACATCTTTTTGACATTTTACTTTTGTTGTGGGGTTGTGATTGATGATGAGGAAGAAGAACGAAGATGAAGAACAACAACACATTACGATGCTATGACAAAAGTAAAATGTCAAAAGTTGTCGTGATGGTAATCCATAAGGGGATTGTTGTGTCATATTGTGGCATCCTAATGTGGTGACATTCCTGCCTTGCTTGGTTGTGTTTTTTGAGATTTCATCCCTCTATTATTTTGCACTTTTACCTCTGCCACGGAAGGTGAAGGAGGTTATGTTTTCACCCCTTTCTGTCTGTCTGTCTGTCTGTTTGTCTGTGGACGGATGCAGATGAAATTTTGTGGACAGTTTTGGTATGACAAGGACGAACTGATTAGATTTTGGTGAAGATCCAGATCCGGATCCAACTAGTAGAATTTTTTAAGTGATTCTTCACCATTGAGAGATTGGGCCAAAAACTATATATAGCATGATATCTCAAAAAGTTGTTGACGGATTAGGATGAAACATGGAGGACACGTTGGGTGTGTGACAAGAAAAAATTGATTCAATTTTGGTGAAGATCCGGATCCGGATCTGATAATTTTTAAAGTGATTCTTCACGATTAGGAGATCGGGCGAAACCGATATTTAGCATGATATATACAAAAAGTTGTGGACGGATTCGGATGAAACTTGTTGAACAGGTTGGATGTGTGATAAGGAATAATTGATTCGATGTTGCTGAACATCCGGATGTTGATACGAGATTTATTTAATTTTCTAAGTGATTCTTCACCATTGGGAAATCGGGCCAAAAACGATATAGTAATGTACAGCATGATATTTCAAAAATGTATTGGGCCCGATATGTTCTCGTGTATCAGGCATTACAGGGTTGGGGTATGCGCTCTACCAAGTGCCCTTCTATTTTTTTCAGTGATTCTTCACCATTGAGAGATAGGGTGAAACCGATGTATAGCACGGTATCTCAAAAAGTTGTGGACGGATTTGGATGAAACTTAGTGGAGAGGTTAGGTGTGTGAGACGAGGAAGAATCGATTCGATTTTGGTGATGATCCTGATCCGGATCCGACTACTAGAATTTTTAAAGTGATTGTTCACCATTGAGAAATCGGGCTAAAAATGATATATAGCATTATATCTAAAAAAAGTTGTGGACGGATTCAGATGAAACTTGGTGGGCAGGTTGGGTGTGTCGCAAGGACGAATTTATTCGACTTTGGTGAAGATGCGAATCCGGATCTGGATACGAGAAACATTTAATTTTCAAAGTGATTCTTCACCATTGAGAGATAGGGCCAAAAACGACAGAGTACTGTATAGCATGATATTTCAAAAATGTAATGGGCCCAATATGTTCTCATGGATCAGGCATTACGTGGTGGAGGTATGCACTCCACCAAGTGCCCTTCCCATTTTAAAATGTTATTTTTCTTCTTGTTTATACTCTACATACACATATGGATTATGATGATGCATAACATGTTGTTTTCCACCATTTTTGGAATGCCAAAGACTTGGATTCCATGTTTATCTTTGATTACAATCAACCTAACATCAATCTAATACTTATGCACCGCTCGATTCTTATGGTCAATGCCAAGATGACAGTTTGCCTGATTACATGTGAGTAATTACCACACCTCTATACCTGCAAACATGCCCTCCCCCCCACCCTTTCCTTCTAATATTCCTCTTTTCACTAAAAATAATAATGCACAGGTGAATTCACAGTCAAACTGTTGCTGTGTGTGTCTAAACCAGATGTGTGTGCAAGCCTGGATACCGAGGTGATGGTGCAACCTGCGAGCCATTCAATCCCTGTAATGATCCTGGCAATGGTGGATGCCATTCTAATGTAAGTTGTGGAAACATTAGTGCACATTGGGAAGTTTTTCTTCATGCTGTTGTTATAAATTGTTTTGTGTACGTCACTGTTCCCATCGGGGAATATGTACCTTCTAACTGATATGTCATGACTGAGAGGATGGTGCAGAAGTAGTTCACTTGCCATTTAGCTGTCTATTTGCGTAGATGAACGGTTGTTCTTGACGGATTATGCGGTTTTACCATGTGAGACATAATCCTCAGTGATGCTCACCATAACAGCCAGGAGGTGCGATTGATGTTTCAATGACGAATGTGGTCATCATGGGTTCGATATTTATCGGTATGCCATCCTGATGAGGGCAAACAAGCCAAAAATCCGGATAGGCAGGTCCGCTTGATGTTTAACTGATGTTGACCATATAATCTTTGTCTGTTTGACAGAGTCGCTGAGCCGAGGCCTCCGGATTGGAGGTGGCGCTTTGGTGTAGAACTATGTCCAATGGGGATCGGGGAGTGCTCATCACACTCCTCACATTTCAATGTATATATTTATTTATATATATATATATATATATATATATATATATATATATATATATATATAAATATATATATATATATATATTGTTGTGGTTACCAAATTCGCAAACCACCATTCAGGTCCCTTAGGTGAGGTATCTCGGTAAGTGCATGTGTAGTTAGGCCCAAACCCGTTGTCTAGTGGGAATACATGTCATTTATGCGAGCTGCGACTCTTCAGGATAGCCGTTTTTCTTTTACTATCTTTATTTTGGACCAACCGCCATGATTACCACCACAACCACAACATCAACCACCAACCACAACGCCGCTTCACCACAACCGCCACGACCTTCCCGTCACACCTCGCAACCGTAGCATCGCCACCGTTCTTGCCCCGCTGTGGGTACCGGTGTTGGATTCGTGCAGAGCGCGCGTCGAACAGCGTGTACAAAATCACGGATTTTGTGCTTCAAAAACGGATCAAAAACGACACACGCCCACTTTTTGCCGTCCAATCGGTGAGCGAGGGGCGATTTGGCCCCGCCTCCAGAACGATCGATATATGCAAATTTGTGGATCAAAAAGCCTTCACGCCCACTTTTCTCGGGCCAATGGGGAGCGAGGTGAAAGGTCAAAGGGAGGGGGTCAAAGGCGAAGCTACGGGGGGATAAAAGGACGGTGTTCGTCAGTCAGCAGATCGAGAAGGAGTCAGAGTGTGGAAGTCTGGAGCCCGAAGCCTGCAGTAGCTGGAGAAGCTGAAGAGAGTCGAACGAGGGGAGCCCAAAGAAGAGTCCAGGGTGGAGAGTCCAGAGGCGGAGAGGCGGCAGCGGCGAAGGCAGACGAGGGGGTGCTCGCGTCGGTGCCAGGAGCTGCACGCCCGAGGGAGGCCGGCAGCGCGACCTGGCCGAGGTGGAGACGCACACCAGGGATAATAAAGATCCTCTATACCCCGAGCATCAGCAACCCCCTCCTGTTTCCCCCCGCGCTGAGATAGTGCGACCAAGGGGGCCCCTTTTTCCCACCCCTGCCAGGCACTGTCCGCGAGGCCCGCGGAGTGCGGCGCCATCGCCGCTCCGCGTCTCATCACCAGACGGGTAGGCGCGACCCGGTCTCGGCCTCAGGCCTGCCTCATTCTTGGGGGATTTCTTTTCCTTGGTTTTGGGTATGTGTTGTCGGCGCCGTCTGTGAAGTAGAATTGTATAAGTGTTGCCGTGTGCTCGGTAGTCGGTATTAGCTCTGCATTGTTTTCGCTTTTATATTTGCTTTTTGTGTAAATGGAATTGTGTTTTCTTTTTTTTGTGTGCTTTTGGTGGAATTGTATTTGTGTGCTTCCCGTGTGCCGCGAATAAATGTGCTTTATTGTTGAACTGTTCTCCCGCTTCGCTTCGTCTTTTCCCCCATTGAACCCTCATCTTGCTTCACGTAAAGGGTTGGTAGTGGGCTGAATACGCCCGATAATTAATCGAACCGTCGAGGTCGACGATAACACCGCTCGGTTATTCTGATAGTACGGAACGGGTCGCTTAAGTGGCCCGTGTCCGAAGTCGACCTGCGGCGAGGTGCGATCGCCCGGTCTACCCTCCGCGTGGGTACTTAGGTAGGTCGACCCGGCGAGCAACCCTATCCCACGCGGGGGCTGATTGGCTCGATCGCGGTGAGACCGAAAGGTCCACCCGTGACTGGTTCCCGGCGTTAGTCCGAGAGGGTCACGACTGGATTGTCCGTCCGGTGGGCGACGTGCCGCGATTCGAGTTACGTGGCCGTCAGCACGCCGGCGGGCGCGAAGACCGCAACAATATATATATATATATATATATATATATATATATATATATATATATATATATATATATATATATATATATATATATATATATATGTGTGTATATATATATATATATATATATATATATATATATATATATATATATATATATATATATTGTTACGAATTTGGAATTCGATTGCACACAGCATACAGGTTTCTTTAGTCAGCTATGTCGATAAGTGCTTGTTCCCAAGATAGCTCACCTTTCATTGTTTAAATGTTCAGAAATCGATTAGATGCGCTGCGGATCGATTTAATAGTTAGGGAACGAACAATGGAGACATCCCTGCCCCCTCTTCTGCGAAGAGGAAGAACCCTGCCGTCCCGTGACTCATGATGTCAACAACTCCCTCCCACCCGTGGCTGAGCGGGGGATGGAGCACGAGGGCATGAGTCATGCGTCACGCCGGGAGCGGGCGGAAGGGGCAGAGAAGGATAAGAGGAGATCTTTTTCTTTTGTTCAGGGGCAGAGTTGGAAGGGCAGAGTTGGAGGAGGGAGTTGAGGGGAGTCGTTCAGCAGACTGTCAGGGTCCTGCTTGGCTTGCGTTAGGGTTGAAGCCTTTGGAAGCTTTTTGCTTCGGCTGGCTCAGTGAGTGGCTGAGGCCTGGCTCGGGAGGAGGGTTTTTGGAGGCTTTTTGCTTTGATGGTTCCGTGACCTTCGGCTTCTGCTTGGCTCGGGAGAGCTTTTTGCTTCGAGCTGCTTTGATTGGAAGGAAGTTGAGCCGGTCGCTTGGCTCGAGCTGCGAGTGGTGGCTTCTTCCTCTTGGTTCGTGGAGCTCTTTGTTCTCCATTTTGGTTCCCGGCTTGGTGCGACTCATTGACCTCTTTGTGGAGGTGGTTCCTCAGGGAAGCGACGCATAGACGGGAAGGATCGGCACCTCGTCTCACCAGCACGACGTCGACCGAGAATTAACAGGGTCCAACTACACTTTTTTAAAGTTTGAGAAAAATGAAATCAAAAATTCAAAGTGGAATTGCCGCTATCTCATAACATTTTATTTTCATATCGTGTGCTACATAACAGGTACATATAAAGGTTACATAAAATAATCTTACTTAGTTTCCTCTGTTGCCCTTCTACATGGACTTCTTCGAAATTCGAATGAAATGTCAGATAGACCCTGTTAATTCTCGGTCGACGACGTGTTGAGAAGCGGTCGACGGTCGACGAGAGGATTTGCCGGAGCTCGGGAAGGATCGCAGCTCGTGGCGATTGGGTCCAGCTTGCTCTCGCTGGAGCCCGATTCCGAACAACTTGAAGACCACACGAGGTGGAGAGGTTCGAGATAGGTTCTGAGTTTCAGCTCACCTGTCCTCCGAGCTGGAGTTCGTTATTAAAGGCCTCTGCCACCATTTCTTGGGTGTGTTTGTGTGTGTACGTGTGTCCGTTGGCCCATCTAATAAGTAGGAATTGCTGTTAAGTGCAAGTGACTGTACATAATAAGTAGACGGTTGTAGTTCTTTTGTCGTGCTTTTGTTGCTTGTATTATTGCATCCGTGTTTTGCCTTGTTTAATTGCATACGTGCTTTATTATAATAAATGTCCTTGTGTGAATGTAAACCTATTCGTTGCGTCCATTCCCTCATTGCACTGCCCCATCTTGCACTCGGAATATAGTTGGTTTTTAAATAGCCGGTAAAGTGATCGGGTCCAACGGGACTGCGCGATAATACCCCGCTTGGTTATCCCAAAAGGAAGCGAGCTGCTTAAGTGGCTCGTTTCCAAGCGGTCCCATTGAGGTACAATCTCTCGGTAAACTACCCGCGCGATTAATTAGGTCAATCGAAGATTTGGCGATCGGACCCTGTAGCACGCGGGTAGAGTACGGACAAGGTTGTGGTGTGGTTAGAAACACACCCGTGGCTGGTTTTCAGCGTTGATCCAGAAAGCCGCGACTGGATTGTCCGTTCAGTGGGCGAAGCGGCCGCTATTGGTAAAACGCGGTCGCTCACACGCCAGCGGGCAGGAAACCACAACACTGGTGTCAGCGAGCGGGAAACAAACTCTCCCGTCTCCAAACAAAATTAACGGAACCGGATCAAGGGTGTGTGAGGCGACCCTCCGGGTCCATCAAATTACGAGCTTTTAAAAAAATTAATTCCGTTACGCACAATTGTGGTTCAAGGCAAACAGGAGCAGGGGGTAATAGAAATGGATTTAGAAATGATAGAATCCATGGCCCAGGACGAGATCCCCATGCAGGACAATCCTGTACAGGTTGAATCCTCCCCACAAATAAATGTAGAATCCGAAATGGGCGCAGCGGCGGAGGCCGCTGTGTATGACACCTCCCCTTCCCTCCTCCATCAAAATCCCTCCCCAGCCCCCGGCGGATCCACGCCTGATGGCGAGGCGATTGCCGCAGACCCACCTGACATTGGCCAGCTATTCATTTCTTTTGCAAACAATAAACGAAATGGGAACCAAAATGGATGGAAACGCACTCGAAGCGAAAAACGAAATGAAATAAATGAAAAACGAGATGAAAAGCGAAATGAAACAAATACGGGGTGAGATGCAGTGCAGGGGGCTGGAACTCCAGGCTGGGCAAAAGGCAATAATGGCGGTTGCGAGGAACGAAGCGTGGGCAGTGGAGCTCAAAATGGCGGCGCCACGTGCTGGAGCGAGCGAGCTGAGGGAGAGTGTGGATTGTGTCGGTCCCACGGTGGAGGACAAAATAATACGGGAGACATGTTGGACGAGACTCGTGCAGGTGACAGAGAAGGTGACGGTGACATGGGGGGAAAAATTAAATGGGGTGACTGAGACGTGTAAGAGACACGTGCAGACGAGAGAGATAATAGAGGAAATAGAATTAAAAGTGACACGAAGGGAGACGCAGGAATTAAAAGAAATAACAGAGACGCGGGAGATGGAAACGGTAGAGGAGAGACTACACGATAAGGACGGGTGAAAGACGAGCGCACACACAGTCATGGAGTGAGCGAGGGACAATGAAGGGGAGCTCGGGGAATGTCTCGTGACCCGATGCAAGCAGCCGGATAGCCTCCTTCTGGAACGGGGGGAGGTAATATTCCCCCTTGAAGCGGATCTCGACCAGGTGAGTCCGGTCGAGCTTTGCGAGTTAGAGGGGGTGAGTGCTGTGGACGGGTGTATGTGGAGCTTGGGGGGTTTGGAGACCCTGGGAGCGCTTGAGGTGGCGCGAATCCCCAGCGTGGTCGTCCCGGTGTGCGTGGTTGCGAGTGTGCCGAAATGCGTGCTTTCCAGCATGCATTGTGTAAGGAAAACCGCGTGCGTGAGTGAACGGCCGTGTGTGAGGTCGCTGTACGTGAGGTAGATGGTGGTCGACATGCGGGAACACCCAGCCGCGTCTCCGAGTGGAAGTGTCATGACATGGTGTGTAAGCGTCGTGACACGCAGGAGTGCGTGGGTTGAATGGCGATGACGACGGGACCAGACGAGGGACAAAGGCCGGGTAGCGGCCGTAGCTATTTTGGGGACCGTGCCGGGTTTGCACGGCAGCGCGCGCGGGGTCCGTGCTGTGCTACGCACGAGTCCGCCGCGTGCACGGCTACACGAGTGAAATCCAGTCCGTAAACGCACGCGGTGGATGTTAGCCAATCCCGCGGATGGACAGAAGGTAGGCTGGGATTGTGAATTTGGACCGGATGGGTTCTCCAGGTGAGCGTGTGTGTAAATCTCCGACGAGCAAAGCACATGTGTTCGCGTGGGAAACCCCTCGAAACGCAAGGCTTGCTTTGGGATGTGCAGGGTGACGTCGTGGCTGCATGGTTGGAATCCGGCAGGAGGGAAATCCCTGCCAGATGTTAGCGTTCGAGAGGGGACGAGGTGTGCGAAGCGCGAACAGCTGTCATGACGTCACGGGGAAAGAGCACAGGTTGCGAGTTGCCGCGCTAGTGAGCTCATGGAAAAAAAAAGCAAACCTCAATTTGGGTGAACAGGATTCCCTGGGCAAGGGGTGGAAGACCCCCCTGTCTAGGGCACAGGACACAACTAGTTAGGGGGAAGGGTTAGTTTAGTTAGACCAGCTCCATGGGGCAGGGATAAGTCCTCATGGAGCCCGTGGAATGGGTTAGTTAGAGGGGTTTCAGTTTAGATTTAGGATGGGAAATGGAAAAGGGATTTTGAGGACACAGACAGACTTTGGATGTGTTGAGGGGACGTAGCTTAGCTACGTAGATTAAAAGGATGTGCTACTAGTTAAAGGGATGACGAGGGAGCACGAGGTAGTTATGGGATTTAGTGTAGAGAAATGGCAGTGATCAGCGATGTGAGAGATGAGTTGAAGAGTGGAAAAATGTACTTGATGAGTAAGTGAGGCCAGCGAGCCTGTGTGTATGGAGTGAATATGGAATGCATGGTGCGATTAGTGATTGGGGGGAGGAGTGATTCCCACCCAAGGGACCCCGGGGTCAGAATAAAGTCAGTTTGTGGGTTAGTTAAATTTACAAAATGGTGGTCGTTTTTTTGTTGGTGGGAACGTAGGCTCAAAACCCGTTTGGAGGGGTGCAGGAGCCCTATTGACGGGCTGGGAGCGTGGCTGCGAATGGTGAGTATCGCTTAGTGGGTACCCTGGGTACCGAGCTAGTCGGCCGCAGTAGGCCAAGGCCCCATGGGGGGGCCGGGATAGTGTAGTGGGCATGGGTGGGCTTGCATGATGCGGGACCCGTAGCGCCAGAATGCCACGGGGGGCAGTGTACTGGGCACGGGCGACCCTCGGAAGGGGACCCGGGCACCAACACGCCACGTGGGCATCGAGGGGTAGTAGCCATGGAGGGCACTCCCCAGTTTTTAGGGAGCTGGTAGGCTCAGAGACAGTTGCAGGGCCCGGGGGTGCCATAGTTGGAGAATCAGCAGAGTGTAGTTCCTGCCAAGGGAGCCACGCGTCCCAGCCACGAACCCGTGCGAGGGCATGAGGGAAAATTCGAGTGCAAGGCCCAAATTTGTGAGGGCATCAACACAGGCGACGGGAATCTTGGTTGGTAGAACCAGTAGATTAAGCGACAGGCGCTTTTGGAAAGCTCCGGGGTAGTTTCAGGTTAATAAATATTTGGGTAATTAGGAAGTGTACCCCTCCGCACCATCCATCCCTTCGCTCGTTGTGGGCCGCTGGACTCACCGTGGTGAAATAGATTGCTGAAATATGAAGAGGCCATTCTGAGGCTTGATTGGGCCTTGACACAGGACACAAGCTCTCCCTTATTCCCCTCCAGGAAGGGAACATAGGGATTGGGAGTAGGCTTGGACAGGATAGGTTAGCCGGACAGAGACTATAAAGGGGGTTAGGGTGACGATTTATAAAAGGGGGAATAAAAATAAAATAAAACCAAAAAAATAAGTTGGGGCTAAATTTGCATTTTTGGCAAACTAAGGGGGTGGGTATGGACAGACAGGCAAAGGTGATAGGTTGGGAGGGAGACAGTAGGGTAGGTCTGAGCCCACCTTCCGAGTGGCCAACACCACCGCACTCCCTCCACGAACCTCCTTGCTACAATGCCTGTGCCGGTCAGCTTCACCTGCTGGCCTGTTTTTGCTACAACGGCCTGTGCCGGCCTTGCCATGCCTTGTCTGCCTGCCTTTGCCTTGACCCCATGCCTGCTAGCCCTTGTTTGCATTTGCCCCATTTCTCCATCACCATGTGCGCCAGGATCATCGCGCGAGCTGCATGGACTGCCCTGTAGGCAGCCGCATCACGGGGCTGCATTAAGCAGCTCATACACCGTGTGTTCCATCCATCCATCCATCTGCACCACGGGACTGCATTGAGCAGCCCGTGCACCGCTCATTTGCTTGTGTTTGCTTGCATCAGTACCATCCAGTGTTCTGCAGGGACTGCCCTGTAGGCAGCCGCACACGGAGACTGCATTTGTGCACCCGTGCACCGTTTGTGTTCACTGTGCTCATTTCAAGGGGGAGGCCTCGGACTGCATTGGTGCAGCCGGCCACATTCCCTGTCACCTGCATTTGTTTCATGAGCCAAATACTGCGTGTGAGCAGCCTGGCTCCCTGCTTCAAAAATGGCCTGGTGGATGGCTCATAGCCGCCGGGTTGGGGTGAGTTGCCTGCAGCAGCTGAAGACATAAAAAGGTTCAGTGACAGACAACAGGGCCTTCTGAACAGGCCCCGTAGACATCCGACCTTCAGCTGCGGGGGCACTCACCCTCAGAATACTGCTGACATTGCTATGTGCCTTTTTCCACACAGAGTCCATCAGTCCTGGGCCATGGTTTAGTGTACAATGAATAAGTTAAGATTAAGGTAAATTGTAAATGAGTTGCTTCCCCTGCATGTGTCATAGCGCCGGCAATTTATTTAAGTCATCTGCATGAGCGAGTTTGTTTAGTTAGTTACTCATGCCTTAGGTTATTTATTTTTGGGACACAAATACACTAAATGTCGCACTCAGGGATCCGAAGGAAAATGTACTCGGGGAGAACTTACACATGAAGGCACACGAAAATTCGACCACTCAGGACGAGTCTGTAAAAAGGGGAGAGGGTAGTGTTACAGCTGTGGAAATTCACAGAGCACCATATAGGTCCTTAAAGCAGTTATGTCGATAAGTCTGTGTTCAGATAGATTTCCCCACCGATGTTTAGTGGAAATTATTCTTCGTGTGATCAGGGCTGTGATCTTTGAGGTAGCCATTATTCTTTTGCTCTCGTTATTTTGGACCAACCGCCATTACTACCACCACAAAGCGCCACCAACCACGATCAGCACAACAACCTCGTCAACCGCCAACATCCCCACAGACAACGAACATCTGCCTTCACAACAACCACCTTAACCACCACCGCCCAACCACACCACCCTCACGACCACCACAAACGCCAGCCACACCACCCTCACGACCACCACAAACGCCAGCTACACCACCATCAAGACCACCACAAAACGCCAGCCACGCCACCATAACGCCAACCACACCACCACCTCATTTCCACCTCAGCACTGTTGCGAGAAGCCTGGCATTCATCAGGGGAGAACGGACGACAGCCTCACCCCTCCCCCCAACGACATACACGTGCGGAAAAGATGCCCGGAGAAAGAAAAAGAATGGAAAAGGCTCCGATTCGGCGAGGAAAATGCACTGCTTCTGGAAGCTTCGCGCGCGTGCTGGAAGAGGGTGGCGAAAGGGAGGGGCGAGGCGCCGTGGAAATAAAAGGGTGTGCTGAACGCAAAGTTTCTCGGTCGGCTGCTGGAGGTTGTGAGGTGTGTGGTGGAGAGGAGAGAGTGTCGTGTCGGAGTTGTGGGCAGTGTATGGAGCCGCGGTAGGGAGCTGGAGAGAGAGGAGCGCAGAAGAGCTAAGGCGCGCGGCCTGCCGTACCGTGCCTTACCGTGGGTTGTTGGAGAGGGGACGTCGAGGGTCGCCCAAGCAAGTCACCACGAGGGTGAAGGTAGCCAGCCCGGTCTCTCGGAGCCTTTGCGGTCTACACAGCTCCGTGTTTATAAAGACCCCAAGAGGTCCAGTCTACCCCTCGTCTGTCCTGGGGTTTTTCCTTTGTTTCTTTGCGTGAATGTTGTGGCGCCATGTCCGTAAGTAGAACTGTACAAGTGTGTACATAATAAGTAGACGGTGGTAGCTCTTTGTCTTGCTCGCGTCTTGTCCCTACCCCCATTCATTGCATGATTGAATACGTGCATTGTTTGCATACATGACTGCATAACCGCATCTTTGATCGTATATGTGCATGTTTGGTTGTGAAATAAATGTGCTTGTTTAAATGTCACCCATTCGTTGCGTCCTTTCCCTTGATCGAACTGCCATATTGCACTCGGAATATAGTTGGTTGTTAAATCGCCAATAATAGAATCGGGTCCAACGGAGCCTCGCGATAACACCCCGCTCGGTTATCCCAAAACTCCGCGAGCTGCTTAAGCGGCTCGTTTCCAAGCGGGCCTCGTTGAGGTACAATCTCTCCGTAATCTACCCGCGCGATTAATTAGGTAAATCGAAGATTTGGCGATCGGACCCTGTAGCGCAGGTAGAGTACGGACAAGGTTGTGGTGTGGTGGAAAACACACCCGTGGTTGGTTTTTGGCGTTGATCCGGAAAGCTGCGACTGGATTGTCCGTTCGGTGGGCGCAGCGGCCGCTTTTGGTTAAACACGGTCGCTCGCACGCCGGAGGGCAGAGATCCACAACAATATATATATATATATATATATATATATATATATATATATATATATATATATATATATATATATATATATATATATATATATATATTAAAGAAGAAGGCGCTTCAAACGAAAAGTAAAAACTTGATCGACTCCGCTAATTTGAGCAAAAAAGTGAGAGCAGACCCGGTCTCAGACAACGTTTCATCAGCTTCACAGCTTGCTTCCTCAGGCACAATAGACTGAATCTCAGCATGTCTGGTTTTTATTTCGATACGACCGCTCATTTCCGGTAACATGCTGGTGCTCGAGGTATTGTGGGGTGTGCTTACACATTGGTAAGCATACAAACCGTGTTTTCTCATTGTCTCGGGTTGCTCAACTGCATTTGATTTTTCATTTATTTATTTTTATTTTTTCCCCCCATTTATTTATATTTTCATTTATGGATGCTTTCCAATGATTCTGTGATTTTTTTTTCTGGTCTACCGGCTTCGTTGCCCATTGGCATGAAAAATTTCAGCTTTCTACTTCACCAGGAAGGTACCGATCATTAATATCAGTCAGTGAGTCAGTCAGTCATTCCGTGAGTCAGTCAGTCATTCCGTGAGTCAGTTGTTGGAAAGAGCTTTATATATTAGATATTCGCAGAAGCCTGGTGTTTGCTTCATGGTTCGTGTGGTGCCTTGGGATCCCAGGGTTCTGAGTTCAAGCCCCGTTGGCTGCTGAATTAACACCAGGGGGTTGACTCAGACTGTCATCCTTCCGAGGTCGGCGAAATGAGTCCCAGAGTACTGGTCCCGGTGTATGCCCCGGTTAGAATAGGTGTACCATATCCCTGTGTGTCGTAAGAGGCGACCAGGGTTGGCGTCAGGAAGGGCATCCGGCCATAAAACATTGCCTCAAGAAAAAGCCCTACCCCTGCACAGCAGGGAAAAATGGCTGTAAAAACGGTCATTTTTATATTAGATATTCGCTGATGATGACAAACATGACATACAAATTTAAACCTCAGGGGCAAATCAAAATTCATCATCAAAAAAAGGTATTCCTGCTCTTTAGATGTGACATAAATTAAAAAAAACAAAAGGTTATAAGGAAACACTTTATATTTTATGTGCTGATCTTCATTTGCCCCTAGATATTGGCTCCTAATTAACATTTCTTGTTTTTGTGTGTGTTCACCCTTGGTATGTAACAGGCAGACTGCTTTTCGAGTGGCAATGGGCAAGCGCTATGCACATGTATCAAAGGCTGGACCGGGGATGGCAGGGAATGCTATCCCATCGATAACTGCCAGATGCCAGACAAGGGAAATTGTCATCCCAATGCATCTTGCATTTACATAGGACCAGGACAGGTGAGGCTTTCTTTCAATTACCAAGAAATCTAAAAGTTTGTATTCAAAAAGAAGGACGAAACTGAGGTTATCGACTTAATAGCAACGCTAGGATGTCAATCTTTTGCTTAATCCCTCCATATGTCCATCTTTTTTGACCACTATACTTTGTACTGCTCCTCACCCATCAAATCCTTCCTTCTCCCACGTCTAACACCGTAAGCATTGCAAATGTGCCCAATGACACTCCTTGGCAAATGCAATGTTGATTGGCTGGGGCAGTAGAGTTATCATTATCAGCGTTTTCAGATTGGATCGAGGTTTTTTTTGTTTTTTGTGTGTAAAATATCTTTTGGATTTGTTTGTTGTTAGCACACCTGGAATGCACTGTAGTTCCAGGGAGCTTATGGTATGGTACCTCATCCATCCATCCATCCATCCATCCACAAACACTTGCAACTTCTCTAAAACTACACACACAATTTTGATGAAACTTGACCACAATCTTTATCACCCAGTATTTACCAAAGTTTGTTCACAGCATTAAAAATATCATGCCCGAAGGGGATCGGCAGAGAGTTGCCCCCAAAATAGGTACTTGCTTTCTTCTCAGAAACTACACATGCAATTCCAATGAAGCTTGACCACAACCTTCATCACCCATGATGTACCAAAGTTTGTTCACGGCATTAAAAAAAATCAAGGTCTGAGGGGGTTTATGGGGGGGGTGCCCTCCCCCCCCCATCCACACAACAGAGGTATTTTCTTTCTTTTCAGAAACTACACACACAATTCCAATGAAACTTGACCACAACCTTCATCACCCACGATGTACTAAAGTTTGTTGGCAAGGTTTATACTGGATGGCTTGCCAATGCCTTCCCAGCATTGTTTTTTCTGTGCTCTGTTGTTTTAATTTCTGAGCATCAAGCAAGGAAGCAAGGAAAAAGCATGTACTGTTTCAAGTTCCCCAGACTCAGAGCAGACGCTCTAACCATTATGCATTTGGTAGAGCACATACCTTGGCCAGGCTAAACAGTTTACATGTTGTATCCCACTGATAGGCCAGATCTGGATCCGGAGCTTCATTAAAATCTAAACAGCTTGTTATTGTCACCTACCCAACTCATCCACCAAGTTTCGTCCGAATCCATTGTTAACGTTTTGAGATATCGTGCTATATATCATTTTTGGCCTATCACTCAATGGTGAAGAATCACTGAAATAATTGCAACATCCGGATATTCACGAAAATTTATATAATTGATCCTTGGCACACACCCAATCTGTCCACCAGGTTTTGTCCGAATCTGTCCATAACATTTTCAGATATCCTGCTCACAGACAATTGTCCTATCCGGGATACCACTAATCAAGCAAACTAGAATTCACTTAGAGAGCAACAGTTTGTGAAACAGAACCAATCAAACACTATCGTGGTGTATCCCCCACTGTCAGATGGCTGGGATGTTTTGTCATTACCCACATCCTGACATTAAACCCAACCCCTCAAAGCTTCCTCCCAGCTCACATCATTCAAAACTTCATTTTTCCTTCCTGAGTTTCCCTCTGTGTCCATTCTGTCTATCCTGTGCATCCTCCCCTACCTCCTACCCCTCATTCGTCCAAGTCTCCATCTTTTTGATCTCTCAACCCTCCTCTTGATGCCTCACCCCTCCCTCATTCTCCTGTTCATTCTGTTCTGTTATGCCCTGACCCGGTCTGTTCATGCTCTTCCACGAGCCTTGACTTCATGTACAGTGACCCCTTAAATATCGCGGGTTTGAATACTGTGGGTTATATCCAGTCTTAGTCAACCTTAGTCCCAGGTTTTGACCAATTTGACCAATCTTTGACCAACCTCTTTTGTACTGATTTTGGTATTGCGGGGTTTAATTTCGACAAGTCATGGTGTTTCAGCTGAGTTGTGCCGGTTATCTTGCACCACAAGCCTTTTGTTGTTTCTCATGCACCATTAATTGGATATTGGACATTCTTTATTGTTGTCCACATCAAAACATGGAATTCAATTCAATATTCGCCATCCTTCCATTCAATTCAATACAATTCAAATTCACTTCAATTCAAAGAAGGGGGATGTATCCCACCCTTTCCACACTTGTATTAAACATGTGAATTGAATTTGGTACAAAAGATAGTCTGCAGTGGCAAAGAGAGGTAAGTGAAACACAAAGGTAATTGCCTGAACAATTAAAACAAGCAGTCATAGACTGGTACTTACGAAATCGTCAACTTGACCTCTGACCTTGTCTAATAAAAGCTGTCTCTGGAGAAGGTAGCGACGCAAACCAGAAGTTTCTACGATGATTCTGTACCAAACCATCAAAATCGTAACGTCGACCGAAGCAAAAATCTCCATTTCTCCACGCAATTATTTAATATTATTTTATCAAAGTCAAAAAACCGTAATATTCAGCCATCCACCAACAATCTTTACATAATCCGATGGCTTAGCGAGTCAGGCATGCGACGATAACCTTTATTGGGATAAAAAATGACTTTTAAACACCATCTTTATCAAAAACACCGTCAGCGCACCGTCTCCAAAACATCCGATTTTTACCAGAATTTCGACAAGTGAGTGTTAAGCGTCCTAAGCGATCGCAAAAACCGAAGACAAAATTGAAATCGAAGTTAAAACGAACTCGTAACGTCGACCGAAGCAAAAATACTCCATTTCTCCACATGAATTTACGGAATTATGTTTGACCTCACTGTGACCTTGACCTTTGACCGATTTTGACCAAGATCTAATCGGCGCTAGCCATCACCCTCCTGAATCACGTGGTGTATTTTGATATTTGTAGCTTCTTCCCTTCTCGAGTTATTGTGCCTACAAACAAACACACACACAAACAAACAAACACACAAACAGAGGACGGAAGTCATCAATATACTTACGAAATCTAAAGATTTCGTAAGTAACAAGAACAACGGTAAAGTGGGTGTGATGGGTCTTGCATTATTTTGTGGAGTTTCAACACAGCACGCTTCTCATACAAGGTACAAATTGACGGAAGATCTGTTCATATCACGTGCTGGGCGATCTTCATGGGTCTTTCCATTTTCTTCACATTTGCTTTCGACAATTCACCAAATGTCCATATTCAATTGAAAGAAAGAATAATTTGAACCAAGGACTGATAAAAAAAGAATAAAAGAATCAAAATGCAATTGTTGACATGAAACTCTTTCAGTTCAACTCTTATTCAAAATACCATCTGGGCCAGTAGCCTTGTTCCCTTTAGTCTTTGCAAATTCATGATGAACCTCATTCACATTCACGACGAGACTCTTGTCTGAGTCCCAAATCTTATCCATGAACATTTCCACAACAGAATAATTCTAAACTTTGAAATCATGAACATCAAATCAAGTTAATGATGATGCTGAAGTGTAAAACGATGGAGAAATGTGATGAGAACCTCTGCCCACCGAAGGCGGACACTGGACAATGGTAATGTTTTCACCCCTGTTTGTTCATTTGTTTGTTTGTTTATTGGTGTGCAGGATATCTCAAAAAGTTGTGGGCAGGTTGGGTGTGTGACAAGGACGAACTGATTAGATTTTGGTGAAGATGCAGGTCCGGATCTGGATATGAGAAATTTTTAATTTTTAAAGTAATTCTTCACCATTGAGATGGGGCCAAATATATATCCATCCATGCATCCATTGGGCCCATACTCTATGCAGAGCGTTGGTGC
Source organism: Eptatretus burgeri (assembly GCF_056783735.1). Classification (NCBI taxonomy): domain Eukaryota; kingdom Metazoa; phylum Chordata; class Myxini; order Myxiniformes; family Myxinidae; genus Eptatretus; species Eptatretus burgeri. Next base: position 82,679,039 of record NC_140970.1, on the reverse strand, counting down.
TGCCTAAGCAGTCTCCTTGGCTATTGGGCACAATCCTGGACGGGTCGCCACTCCGACACAGGATACCAGCAAGCTGGTACTCATTTTGCTGACCTTGGAAGGATCACAGGCAGAGTTAACCCCACCTGGTATTAATTCAACAGCTGAGCGGGATTTGAACTCAGGATACTCGGATCCCAAGCCTGCCATCCATATATGTATGTATGTATATATATATATATATATATATATATATATATATATATATATATATATATATATATATTTATATATATATATTTATTTATTTTATATATATATATATATATATTTATTTTATATATATATATATATATATATATATATATATATATATATATATATATATATATATATATATATATATATATATATATATATATATTGTTATGGTTGTGGAAATTCGCAAACCACCATTCAGGTCCCTCAGGTGAGATATCTCTGAAAGTACATGTGTAGTTAGCCCCAAACCCGTTGTTTAGAGGGAATAAATGTGATTCATTCGGGCTGCGACGCTTTGAGATAGCCGTTTTCTGTTCTATCTTTATTTTGAACCAACCACCATCACACAACAACCACCAACCACAACGCCGCTTCACAACAACCACAACGCCAACAGCCACGACCTTTACCTTCACAACTCGCTCCCACATCATCGCATCATGCCATTCCCAAACGCACCATGACCAATAAACCACCACCATAAACCCTCCACCACCTTCACCTCTCTCCTTCTGCGGCAATTCCCGCACCACCTGTGAGTACCGAGCGTCGGTCTGTCCTGGGCTCGTACAAGATACGCGCCAAGCCGCAAGTGCAAAATGCGGCCTTTCCGAGGAGAATTCGGATCAGGAATGCTACACGCCCACTTCTGATCCGTCCAATCAGCAAGCACGGGGCGGCTTGGCCCCGCCTCCAGGCGCGTCTGTGTGGAATCGAGATATGCAAATTCTAGGATCAGGGGAGATTCACGCCCCTTTTTCTCCATCCAATGGGCGAGCGTGGCTCCGCCCCCGAGCTCGTCCTGATCCGGAAATTTGCATATGGGTTCTCCTGCCGGCCTATAAAGTGCCGAGCACAAGGCGAATCTGGGCAGAGTCAGGTTGGAAGAGCGGAGAGTGGCAGAAAAGCGAAGAGAGTTTTGGGGCAGAGAGAAAGAAGAGTTGTTGCGCCAGAGTTGTTGTTGCGAGGCAGAGTCATTTTGGAAGAGCGGAGTGGAGTCGGGAGGCGAGGGCATCCCGGTGGTTTTCTGCAGTCGGCTGAGGAGAATTGGGGGAAGAGTCCGAGGAGCTCGGGTCCAAGGCAAGGAAGACGGCGATCGGCGACGAGGTCGCGGTGGAATCGCTCGTCACGGGACGCAAGCAAGCCAGCTATACTCTTTCCCCAGAGTATCAACAATTCCCCCTTTACCCCGCGCTGAGATAGTGCGAAAAGGGGGCCCCGTTCCCACCCCACTCCAAGCGGTGCCAACGAAACCCGCGAAGGAGCACGAAGTCGGGGCACCGCAGTGCTGCCACATTTGCGGCTCATCACGAAGACGCGGGTAGGACCCACCCGGTCTCGCGGACCTGACCGCTCCTTCAGGTCCCGCGCAAATATTGGCCTACAGGCCCCGTCTGCCCCCTTGTCTTTGAGGGTGGCCTTTTCTTTTGCTTTTGAGTAAATGTGTGTCGGCGCCGTCTGTGAAGTAAAACTGTTAAGTGTTGCCGTGTGTCGGTCTTATTCGGTAGTATCTCTGTGTCATTGTTTCTTTTGTTACATTTGCTTTTTGTGCATAATTGTTTTAATTGTATATGTGTGCTTTCCGTGTGCCGCGTAATAAATGTGCATCATGTTGAACTGTTTTCCCGTTTCGCTTCGTCTTTTCTTTAATTGAATCTCCATCTTGCTTCACGTAAAGGGTTGGTAGTAGGCTTAATACGCCCGATAATTAATCGGAACCGTCGAGGCCGCCGATAACACCGCTCGGTTATCCCGATAGTACGGAACGGATCGCTTAAGCGGCCCGTGTCCGGAGTCGACCTGCGGCGAGGTGCGATCGCCCGGTCTACCCTCCGCGTGGGTACTTAGGTAAGTCGAGTTTGGCGAACAACCCTATCCCACGCGGGTGGCCGATTGGCACGATCGTGGTGAGGCCAAAAGGCCCACCCGTGACTAGCTCCCGGAATTAGTCCGAGAGGGTCATGACAGAATTGTCCGTCCGGTGGGCGACGTGCCGCGATTCGAGTCACGTGGCCGTTCGCACGTCGGCGGGCGCGAATTCGCAAATATATATATATATATATATATATATATATATATATATATATATATATATATATATATATATATATATATATATATATATATATATATATATATTTATATTGTTGTGGTTGACGAAATTCGCAAACCACCATTCAGGTCCCTTAGGTGAGATATCTCTGTAAGTATATGTGTAGTTAGGCCCAAACCCGTTGTTTAGAGGGAATAAATGTCATTCATGCGGGCTGCGACCCTTCTAGATAGCCGTTTTTCTTTTACTATCTTTATTTTGGACCAGCCGCCATTACTACCACCACCAACCACGTCTCAACAGCCATCACACAACAACCACCAGCCGCAACGCCGCTTCACAACAACAACAACGCCAACAGCCACGACCTTTACCGTCACATCTCGCTCTCGCAACCATCGCATCACCGCCATTTCCGCGCCGCTTGTGGGCACCGATACTGAACTCATGCAGGGCGCGCACCGAGCAGCGTGTGCAGAAACATCACAACCTTTCCGAAGAAAACGGATCAAAAACGACTCACGCCCACTTCTGTTCCGTCCTATCGGCGAGCGTGGGGCGATTTGGCCCCGCCCCCAGGTGCGTTGGAGTAATATCGCTATATGCAAATTCATGGATCAAAAAGCATTCACGCCCACTTTTCCTCGGTCCAATGGGGAGCCAGCCAGAGGTGAAGGGTCGAAGGTAAAGGGTCGAAGGCGAAGGAGCGAGGCCCCGGGGGCTATAAAGGGCTGCGTTCGCTCGCCAAGAAGGCAGTTGAGTTGGGAAGAGCAGTCGGTGGAGTTGGGAAGAAGAGGGAGTAGTAGTCAGTCAAGTGGAGTCGGTGGAATTGGTAAGAGCCAGTCAGGAGAGGAGTCGGAGAAGGCGGTTGGGCGGAGCTGTGGAGAGTTGGAGAGGTGGCGGCGGCGAAGATGGTCGAGGGGGTGCTCGTGTCAGAGTCGGGGAGCTGCGGAGGGGAGAGGCCGGCAACGCGACCGAGGTCGTGGAGAAGACGCTCGTCGCGGGACCCGAGACAGGGAGATATCCTCCTTCCCCCGAGCATCAACAACCCCCTCCTGTTTCCCCCCGCGCTGAGATAGTGCGAGAAGGGGGCCCCGTTCCCACCCCATACCAGGCAGTCCCAGCGAGGCCCGCGGAGTCGGGGCGCCAGCGCCATTTTGCGGCTCATCACCAGACGGGTAGGCCCGACGCGGTCTCGGCCCCAGGCCATCTGCCCCCTCATAGTGGAGGGTGGTCCCTTTTTCTTTTGCTTTGAGTATATGTGTTGTCGGTGCCGTCTGTGAAGTAAAACTGTATAAGTGTTGCCGTGTGCTCGGTAGTCGGTTAGCTCTGCATTGTCTTTTGCTTTTACATTTGCTTTTTGTGCATTATTGTGTGTTTCTTCTTCTTCTTTTACTATTTGCTTTTGATGTAATTGTATATGTGTGCTTTCCGTTCATCGCGAAATAAATGTGCTTTATGTTGAACTGTTTTCCCGTTTCGCTTCGTCTTTTCCTTTATTGAATCTCCATCTTACTTCACGTAAAGGGTTGGTCGTGGGCTAAAACGCCCGATAATTAATCGAACCGTCGAGGCCGACGATAGCACCGCTTGGTTATCCCGATAGTACGGAACGGGTCGCTTAAAGTGGCCCGTGTCCGAAGTCGACCTGCGGCGAGGTGCGATCGCCCGGTCTACCCTCCGTGTGGGTACTTAGGTAGGTCGAATTTGGCGAGCAACCCTATCCCACGCGGGTGAGGCACGATTGGCACGATCGTGGTGAGGCTGAAAGGCCCACCCGTGACTAGTTCCCGGCGTTAGTCCGAGAGGGTCACGACGGGATTGTCCGTCCGGTGGGCGACGTACCGCGATTCGAGTTACGTGGCCGTTCGCACGCCGGCGGGCGCGAATCCGCAACAATATATATATATATATATATATATATATATATATATATATATATATATATATATATATATATATATATATATATATATATATATACATATACATATACATATACATATACATATATATATATATATATATATATATATACATATACATAAACATATATATATATATACATATATATATATATATATATATATATATACATATATATATATAAACATATATATATATATACATATAGATATATATATATACATATACATATATATATATATATATATATATATATATATATATATATATATATATATATATATATATATATAAACATATATATATATACATATATATATATATATATATATACATATATATATATATATATATATATATATATATATATATATATATATATATATATATATATATATATATATATATATATATATATATATATATATATATATATATATATATATATATATATATATATATATCTACATATAAATTCAAACATTTATTTGGCCTGGTATGTTCTACTGGATCAGGCACACCAGTCGGAATGTTTTTTGCTTTGGAATTTGAAATTTTTTTGATGTCTTTTTATGGGTTTTTTTTTTGAACCTCTGTATCTCTGAAACCACTTCATGGAAAAAATTGAAACTTGGCACATGTCAAGTACTCCCCATGCAAAATAAGTGAGGTTTTTTGATGATGTCATAGGTGGCTTTGTTATGACATTATAATTGTGTAGACGTCTGGTTCAGATGCGTCTGGCTATGTATGATGGCTGTGAGTCAGAGGTCAACAGACGTCTGGGTCGAGCCTGGGGAGTCATGGATTCACTGGATAATGGTGTGTGGCGCTGCCGGTACCTGTGTGGGAGGCCGAAAGTCCGAGTTCAGGTCCTTGGTGCTTCCAGTCTTGCTCTATGGATGTGAGACTTGGACTCTGACCAAGGATGTGAGACAGAGACTTAATTCCTTTGGTACCAGGTCTCTTCAGAGAATCCATGGCTGTCGTTGGTCAGACTTTGTGTCCAACGAGCGGTTGCTGAGAGAGACTCAAATGAGATTTGTTAGCTGCGTAGTCCCTGAGCGTCAGCTGCGGCTGTATGGACATGTGGCTCGTTTTCCTGACGCTGATCCTGCTCATCGGATTCTCTCAGCGAGGGAGCCTCGTGAGTGGAGGAGGCCAATGGGCCGACCACGTGTCTCGAGGTTGCAGCAGGTTGATTGGCATCTCAAGGAGATTGGGATGGGCCAGGCATCTGCCTGGGGGATGGCCAGACGGAGGCCCCTGGAGTACCAGCGGAAAGTGGACACAGCGACGCGCTGCTCTGGCACATGCTCCTATACCTGACCTATAATTGTGTATGTTGAATGCTTCATCCAATCAGTATGAATTTTTTTTTGAGGATAATCTTGGGCAAAATTGTGTGGGCAGAGAAAAAAAAAATGATGACGTCATCGATCACGTGGTTTGACAGCCATTTTTTTTTTTTAACATAAAAACCTTCAAAAATCTCCGAAACGGCTGAACAGATTGATGCAAAACTTTACAGGTGAGATCGCCTATCCATGAGGAACAGAATGTTCTCCACTTATGACATCATAGGTCACATAGTTTAGTAGCTCTGATGTTTTTGAAGAATATACGTTGAAAAATCTTCTTCTCCAGAACGGCTTGACAGGCCAAGGGGAAACTTCACCCACATGTTCCCCAACCCTTGGGGATACCAGAGTGTTCACAAATAATTAAGTGTCACATGGTCTGGCAGCCATATTGAATTGAATTGAATAAAAATCATTTTAAAATTCTTTCTCTTGAACCGCTTCATCAATCGACATGAAATCTCACAATTATGATCTAGTCATCATGGGGAATATATATTTTAAATTTCAACCTCATCGGATACGTGGTCTGGCAGCTAGAATTCTTTAATATTTTGAATCTGGGTTCAGGGATTTAAATCAAACTTGATACGATATGTATAATGATGTAATGTGTACGGAGGCATAGCTGGAAACATTGCGACGTCAAGGAGTGATCATCTAGTTCAAATATATCATAATTATAGTTCATCAAAACTAAATTTGAATTATCTGTTTCATATGAATCAGCCAATATTTTGAAGCAATTTGACATTTGAACAATTGGAAGACAGAACATCGGAAACTATATTCTGAAAGACGGTGGACGAGGTCTGGATTCGCCTCTGTGACCCAAAGTGCAAATAACGATGTAATACAATCACGATTGGTTAGATTAATAACGAATTGTGCACTGTATCCCCACAGAGCGAATGCAGGTGCTCCACCGGTTATCGAGGAGACGGGATGATAAACTGTAATCCCATTGACCTCTGTCTGGAAAACAATGGAGGCTGCCACTTGCTGGTGAGAATATGTGACTGAAAATGAAGATTTTTGACATTTTAATGTTTGCTGATTTTTATTCTTTCGTTTGGAATTTGCTGATTTATTTTTATGTATTTTTAGAATATTTTTCCAGTTTTGCAGACGTTATTGCTGCCAAATGTGTAACAACTTAACTCAATAATCAACATTCACTTCCAGTTCATTTGATGCATATACAACAGATATGTGAAAGGGAAAGATGGATCTTATTTGAGCCCTAAGCTTTATTCATTCAGCATACATTTATGTCAATGTTACAAGAGCTAAATGTATTTATAAGGAAATACGTTTGCAGTGACATACACGGATTATGCCTCAAACTTTTTTCCAATAGTTAACGAGCAGATCTGTCGCGCAAGTTTGAATTTGAAAAACTGATGGAAGGGTTGATTGTTCACGTTAATTGTCCAGACTACATTTGACAGTATGTTGGAGGAATTCAAGTTAATGTTTTTATGTCAGGCCATTGACTTACTGATCAGCCCTTGCAAAAGCAATGCCTTGTTGTTGCAGATAGTTGAATATCGAGCAGAAATTAATTTCATTTTTGTTTTGGAAGGGGTAGAAAGTGACATGGTAACATGCGAATAATATTGACTACTAACTGCGAACTAATCACTACCTTGAATCATTAATCAAGTTAATGAGGATGACTGACCTAATTGTTTACACCTTTCTATATAAAAGGGATATTTTTTAAGTACAATGTGAGATATATCTGAGCTCAGTGAAAGGAAAGGCCTTTTAATACCTGTGCTTGCATGAGATGACATCATTGTTCAAAAGTGGAAAATGGAGGAAAACAATTAATGAAACCATCATGGTATTTTAAGAGAAATATTTTGTTGACATTTGCAGTAATCTCGCAATCTTTCAGGCTGAAGCGCACTTTTCTTGTAACAATCTATAATATAAAAGGAGCTCGGTCTCGGCGTGCCTGCATCCATCCATCCATCTGTCCCTGCCTGCCTGCATGCGTGCGTCCGTCTGACCATCAACAATTGTCCTATCGGGGATACCACGAATCAAGCCCAATCTGCAAACCGTATGGTATTAGTTGAGTAAGGTAAGGCGAGATGGGCCAGTTTCAATTGACATTAAAACAAAAACTCTTCCTCCTTCATCTTCACTTATAATAATGGTGAGTGGCATTCATCCTGTTTTTCATATCAGTTACAAACGCTAGCTATGTTCAATACTTCTTTTTTCAGCTTTTCCATTTTATTCGTATCACCCGATCAAACAGCATTTCCGATTATACACCGCCTTTTAAAGCATCACAAAGTAGGTCGCTCTACTTGCAACACAGGTGAGAAAGAAAAAGGCAGCTGATATTTAAATAATTTATTCGCACGATATTTAAAGAGTTTGAAGTTAATTTTTATTTATTTGCTTTGGAAGCAATGGGTCCTAACATTCTAATTTTAAATGAATTGCTCACTTGTTGGCTTATAATGGGCAACTTTGACATTTGTTGAATTTGTAATTATCTTAATTTGTAATTATTTGAATTATTATCTTAAATCAATTTGTAATTATCAAGAACCTGATACATTTGCAAAGAAAGATCCTTTTAAACATGAGATTCCTCCAGCCTGTGTCCCTGTTGTACATTGTGCTCCATCATGTTTCTCTTTCCACAAATCTCTTTGCACAAACAAATTAAACATGAATAATGAACAAACCAAACGGTGAACCATGCTCTGTTGCAGGCGACGTGCAAGAGTGCAGGGCTCTTCATGCGACATTGCACCTGTCCAAGAGGTTATGGTGGCAACGGCGTTGTGTGCTTTGGGAGCTTGATGACGGTGAGGCAAAAGATTTAGGGCTATATTAAATAATGTGTTCTTTACTTCTTAAACGTAATATTATTTTGTAAAATTTTTAGTTGAATTGTGTTATTGAAGTACCAAAAGTGATTTGTGAATGTAAAGAGGGGGCAGAATAACTCTTCCTCCCTTTTACACAAACAAATGTCATAAATTCATGACTTGCATTATATTGCCAGGTTTTTGACCACCACCCTCCCCCCTTACCCCCCCCCCTTTCCCCTCCAATCTGTATATCGGCCCTTTCTTTCCCTTCTCTTAACTCCTATTTCTTAACCCAAACTATTTTATATTTTCTCCTAACTCCCCAAACATCCCCCAACCATTCTCTCTATTAAACTACCTCCTTATTCTCGTTCTGAATAAAATATTTCTCAACTGAGGCAGGCAAGTGTGTAGTACAAAAAAATTCAGAACAAGACAAAGATGATTGCCTCTGAGCTACTTTCTGATGTGGTGAAATCTGATTAGAAACTGCTTTCAATTCATATACTTGGTAGAAACCACATCCTGATTAGAATCATATTTGTAATTTATTCAAGTGATGTCGTTGAGTGAACTGCAAGTAAGAAGATTGTGTTGGGGCATGTGGGGGTAGATATGTGAATTACCTACCATTAAATGACATTCATGTTTGCTCAATATTAGTGACTTGAAGTCCAATGTTTGAGTCTGATGGTTGAGTGCAAAAAGGGAATGTCATGTGCCTGTTCACAGGAATTAACATCTCATGAGGAATTCCGACATGTCAGCGCACTGATATCTGTAAGATATACATATATTTAAAATCAATCAATTTTGAAACCCCTTCCATAATTTTTTTCATTGATTGATTCATGACAAGTTTTACACATAATTTGTTCTACAATTTATTCGTTTCTTTAAATTACCGACTGGGTTGTACACATCTCTTTTTCTCAGGACACTTCTTTGAAATCCCTGCTTACATCTTCCGCCAATTTCACAGTACTGATTCCATCAGCTGCAGCCTTAAAGGGTGTTTCAAAGGATGACGAGACCTTCTGGATGGAAAAGTCCCATTTTCCTTATATTCTTAAGTATGTCTTTAATTGCCAATATTATTCACGAAATAAATTAGCCTTAAATAGTTTAACTCAATAAAAAATCTCTCAACCATAATATAAATAAAATTAATGTCTTATGTATAAGTTTTGGACTTGTGGCATGATTATTCTTGAACTAGAAGGGCACTCGGTAGAGCGCAAACCTCCGCCTTGTAATGCCTGATCAACGAGAACATATCGGGCCCAATACATTTTTGAAATATCGTGCTTTTCAGTGCTATATCATTTTTGAGCCCCATCTCTCAATGGTGAAGAATCACCTTAAAACTTCTAGGAGTCGGATCCGGATTCTGATCTTCACCAAAATCAAATCAATTTGTTGTGGTCACACACCCAACCTGTCCACCAAATTTCATCCAAATCCATCCAAACGTTTTGAGAAATACTGTACACAGACAAACAAACAAACAAACAAACAGACAGAAACGGGTGAAGACATAACCTCCTTCACCTTCGGTGGCGGAGGTAATAACATCAATGTATACGAGCTTTTCTTCCTGAAGTGTACTGTGTTCAGTCTTCTTCTTCTTTTTTGTATGCAGCATGTGGCTGTGGTTTGCATCATTTTCTGGGATTATGACTTTGCTGCTGGTGCAGTGCCCCCTCCCCTGAAGATAAGAACAGGAATTTGTGATTTGGCCAGGGTGCCTGCGATAGCTCACCTACTTTTCAAGAAAGATACCATGGGATCTTTAACATCCACCGAAGAATGCTGGACGATGGAACACTGGTCTAACATCCATCCAAGCGACGGCACACACACTGATGAATCGCCTTGCATTCAGATCATCAGTGTGACAGCTTATCGCTGCCCCGAGGTTCAAACCCAGTCGACACATCTCAGAGGCATGTCCTCCACCTCCAGACTATTCTTGCAGCCCAAGTAATTGCATAATGCCTCACAATTTTCGAACATTTAGTCAAGCTCATTCCTGAAGGGACTGCCAGTTACAAAGTGAGTCTGTACACAGATTTACTTCAATATCCATTGTTCATTCTCGCATCTACTCTCTTCTACGTAGCTATATAGAGTATCCCGCCAAAGCTCTTCATTGTTCATTCTCAGATCTACTCGATTCTACATAGGGTATCCTGCTAAGGCTCCTCCCTTTATTAAATTGTCTCGTTTTCTGGTGGAACCAGATGATAATTTCAAGAGTTCATTAACTCAAGCCATGTCTCAGTGATTAAGTCTCAAACCTAAATGCTTATGCAGTAGTTGAGTCTTGTATTCACTAATATTCGGCCTACGGGAGACGCAAATTTCCACTTTGACCCGGGCGCTGTTTACCTCCGCTATGCCAAGCTGTTAGGGTTAGGGTTTGGGTTAATGTTAGGGTTAGGGTTAGCTACCCTAACCCTAACAGCTAACCCTAACCTTAACAGCAAACCCTAACCCTAACCCGAACCCTAACCCTAACCCTAACTGCAACCCTAACCCTAACCGCGAACCCTAACCCTAACTGCAACCCTAACCCTAACCGCTAACCTCTAACAGCTATTCAAGAAATTTGCAAGAAAGCCCGGGCAACACCGGGCTTTATTGCTAGCCCGAGCAACGCCGGGCATTACTTCTAGTATATGTATATAGTGTTACGGCTGTGGAAATTCGCAGAACACCATAAAGGTCCTTAGTTCAGTTATATCACGAAGTGTGTGTTCAGTTAGATTCTCCCACCGTTGTTTAATGGGAATTATTCGTGTCACAGGGCTGTGATCTTCAGGTAGCCGTTATTCTTTACTCTCATTATTTTGGACCAACCGCTTCACACAACCACCTTAACCATAACCCTCAGAACCACACCACCACGTTTCCACGTCGGCACACAGTTGCCAGAGGCCTGGCCTTCGTAGAGGGAAAGCAGGTGGCCCCCTTCCTCCCTCCCCCGGACGAATGGCGTCTCCACGGTGAATCCACCCGGCATGTGGAAGAAGACAAATACAGCGGCGAGGGAGCATCCCCGATTTGGCGGGAAAACGCCTCCTTCGAGAAGGTTCCCGCATGTTCTGGAAGGAGGGCGGGGCGAGAGCGGAGGGGCGGAGCGTGGGTAATAAAAAGCGTGCACGGAGCACTCGTTCTCTCTCGTTCTCTCTCTCTCTCTCTCTCTCTCTCTCTCTCTCTCTCTCTCTCTCTCTCTCTCTCTCTCTCTCTCTCTCTCTCTCTCTCTCTCTCTCTCTCTCTCTCTTTCTTTTCTCTTTCTCTTTCTCTTTCTCTTTCTCTTTCTCTTTCTCTTTCTCTTTCTCTTTCTCTTTCTCTTTCTCTTTCTCTTTCTCTTTCTCTTTCTCTTTCTCTTTCTCTTTCTCTTTCTCTTTCTCTTTCTCTTTCTCTTTCTCTTTCTCTTTCTCTTTCTCTTTCTCTTTCTCTTTCTCTTTCTCTTTCTCTTTCTCTTTCTCTTTCTCTCTCTCTTTCTCTTTCTCTTTCTCTTTCTCTTTCTCTCTCTCTTTCTCTCTCTCTTCTCTCTCTTCTTTTCTCTTCTCTTCTCTTTCTCTCTCTTCTTCTCTCTTCTTCTCTCTTCTTCTCTCTTCTTCTCTCTTCTTCTCTCTTCTTCTCTCTTCTTCTCTCTTCTTCTCTCTTCTTCTCTCCTCTTCTCTCCTCTTCTCTCTTCTTCTCTCTTCTTCTCTCTTCTTCTCTCTTCTTCTCTCTTCTTCTCTCTTTCTCTCTCTTTCTCTCTCTCTCTCTCTCTCTCTCTCTCTCTCTCTCTCTCTCTCTCTCTCTCTCTCTCTCTCTCTCTCTCTCATCCCTATCCCTATCCCTCTATCTCTCTCTCTCTCTCTCTCTCTCTCTCTCTCTCTCTCTCTCTCTCTCTCTCGTTGCTGCCGCTCTCTCGCTGTCATTGTTGAAACTCTCTCGGTCGTCGCTGAATCTCTCTCTGGAGATGCTGGTGTTGTTGCTGCCGCTGGACGCCGCGGAAGGAGCGGTGCTGTTTCTGCCAGAGCTGTGTGAAGATCTGGGCTTGTGTCTGAGTCAGGAGCTTGGAGCGGTCGGTCGGTGGAGGTCGGGGCGTCGCAAAGGAGATGCGGGCTGGAGGCGCAGCGCTGCGGTGTCGCGCAAACCTGCGCGTGTGTATGGGGAGAGCCGGAGAGAGCTCGCCTGCCGCTTGGCGTGGCCCGAGCTCAACCGCGGCTACGCTAGCTGCCGTGTGGACGGGAAGTCGCGACTCGCCCCATCAAGGCACCACGAGGGTGCAAGTAACCTGCAATGATCTCGTGGGGCCCTTTCGGTCACCAAAGCCCCACGTTATAAAGGCCCACGGGCCCAGTCTGACTCCCTTGTCTGTGAGGGGGTCTTTTCTTTGCTTTTCTTTTGAGTGAATGTTGGGGCGCCGAGTCTTTCAAGTAGAACTGTTGTTAAGTAAATGTACATGGTAAATCAAAGACGGTCGTAGCACTTTACCTTTCTCGTGTCTTGTGCCCTTCCCCCATTGATTGCATGCCTGTATATACCTGCATCCCTGTTTACGTGTGTAGTAGATAAATGTGCTTGTGTGAATGTTAACCCGTTCGTCATGTCTTTTTTCCCCCAAATTGAACCGCCGTATTGCATTTCGGAATACTAGTTGGTTTTTGAATACCGAGAATAGAATCGGGTCCGGCGAGGTCTGGCGATTAATACCCGCTCGGTTATCCCAGAACGGAACGAACTGCTTAAGGCCCAGTCACACCTTGACGTTTTAGCCAGCTTATGCCGATTTTTTTTGAAAATTTCTCTAAAACGCTGGTACACGTCGAATACGTTATGGGTAAGTTTTGATAACATTGAGAGCATGCTGAAAAACACTGCCATACGTCGTTGTACGCTGGCTTTAAACGTTGTACTTTTTGGTTGTCCTCAATTTTTCCATGCTTGAAATTTTAAGACTTATGCCAGTGTATGACTCACACGTTCCGCATAACGTTGGCCATAAGTTGTAGGCACGTCATGCGATCGTTGACACACGTCGACACACGTTACTTGTAAGTTACTCATTCATCGAAACACGTCGAGGTAATGTTTAGCGCACCCGAAACTTATTTCTAACCTATGAGTTACGCGTTGTACTCACGTTACGCGATCGGTGACACACATCGACACACGTTACTTGTAAGGTACTCATAAGTCGAAACACATCAAGGTAAGGCCAAAAAAAAAAATGTTGCATTGGCGTTACGGGTCACTGAAAAAGAGGGTAGGTCGGTCGGGATCTTTTTTTTTTTTTTTTCCCTAATAAATCCCTCCCAAAATCTCCCCCGGCTCGAGTACCACCCTTTTTGTCGGCGGGTTCTGTCCGAAACACTTCCGGGTTTTTGCGATCGCGATCGCAATCAACAAGATACTTGAAAACGATAGCAAAACAACAAAAATAGCAATAAAATAGGGTCGGCAAAATTTTTCGATAGCAAAAAAAACAAAAAAAAAAACGTAGGGTCGGCGGAATTTTTAGGGTCGGGCGGGTTACGCCAATGCAACATTTTTTTTTTTTTTTGGCCTAATGGTGAGCGTCAGTGTTCCAGACTCCCTGGTTTTATTTATTTTATTTTATTTTCTTCC
>NC_140970.1:82634991-82662491 GCF_056783735.1 Eptatretus burgeri | reverse complement strand
ACGATTCCGAGCGGCTTAATCGCCGAGAACCGTCGGTCCAAATGTCCCCCTATTACGGCAAACCAACGGCTTTCTAACTCCCAACACACGAAATGTTCAGTCAATGAGGGAATGGACAAAACGAGCAGGTTTACATTCATGCAAGGACATCTATCTATAATTCCAGCAATGTGTGTGTGTGTGTGTGTGTGTGTGTGTGTGTGTGTGTGTGTGTGTGTGTGTGTGTGTGTGTGTGTGTGTGTGTGTGTGTGTGTGTGTGTGTGTGTGTGTGTGTGTGTGTGTGTGTGTGTATGTGACCGCTGTTTCTCGACAACCTCTGGTCCGATCTAATTGAAACTTGCCAGGTATGTTGCTGGGGACCTGAGGATGTGCCTTTTCAAGGTTTGATATTAATCGGACAAGTGCTTCCCAAGTTATGGCCATTTATTTACCAAACCAATGACAAGACACGTTGTTGCGTGGGCGTGGCCGATGGTGAAGGGAAGCTCAGCCGTGTTCCCCATTACGGGTTACAACGTACGGGCTTCCGGAGAGTAATGACTTCGTGTATTCTAATAATTTCTCGATTTCTTATGCGCATTTATAGATATACACAATGGCCCAAGTTATGATCGTTTTCCTATAAGACGGTGTATAAATTTCGGTAAGATCAGAGTGCTGGTATGCTCCGAACCAGGAAGTAAATTATTTTTTTGCACGTCTTTTTTTTCGTGTATTCTAATAATTTCTCGATTTCTTATGCGCATTTATAGATAAACACAATGCCCCCAAGTTATGATCGTTTTCATATTAGACGGTGCATAAATTTGGGGAACATGAGAGTTAGCTGGTATGCTCCGAAGCAGGAAGTAAATAAGAACAGAGTTCAATTTGTTCGACCACATTATTAGCGTGGAACGACAATAATCAAACAAGTATTGAACAGGTTGAAACGCCCACAACATCCTTGGCTCCGGCTCAGGCTGCGCATGCGCACTGGCCCAGGGGACCGTCGATATGTAGAAGTACCGTAAAGTACAATGTTCTCTATCTCCCTCCGAGTCTTTATTATGTTAATAGATAAAGGCTGAGAAAATATTAAGTTTAATGAATGAACAAAAGTTGATATCGCCCATCGTGTGACTATTCCATGGAGTAGTCCTTGTGCCAGGCAGGCACGCTGGTCGCTCTGGTGGATCGGCGTTGACCTATCGCTGGTGCTGGTGGTGTCACATCGGGCCCCAGTGGGGATGGGGCTCTCGGGGTTTCAGGGGCCGATGGTGGCGTCTGAAGGATCGCGAGCCTCGGTGTGCCTCGTCCTGGTGCTGCTGGCGTGTCTAAAACGGGTGTCGTCTTGCGCCGGGGTGTGCATACTGACGTCAGTGCCGGCGTGGGCCCCGTTGGTGTCGCAGATGTCACGGGTTCGCTGTCGAGGTCAGGCAGTTGCGGTGTTACAACGGGTGCAGGTACAGTGATGCGGGTTGCTAGATCATCATAGATAGACCGGGGTGGCAGCTGGTCATTGCGAACTGGGCTAAACTTGCGCAGGAATTTCCTGTTCCGAAGTGTGACTCTGCCCGAGCCGTCGATCTTGATCACGTATTGGTCGTGTTGGCGTACCTCCACGATACTGCCTGTCTTGTCCCATTTTTTGGGTGGAATCCTGTCTGGTTCTGTACGCGGACTTGGTCCCCTACAGCAAGTGGCGGAAGGCGTTTGGTGTGTTCTGCCCAGGTGTCGGCTGTGCGGATATGACGTTTGCGGAGGGCCTCCTCCCTCGCTTTCAGGGTCTCATGCCAAGTGTCGTGCGGTCTGTACTTCCCGGGGATAATTGGGATGAAATCGCGTATCGGGCGGCCGAAGACACACATTGCCGGGGAGATCTTAGTGTCAGGGTCAGGTGTGTTACGATATTGTAGTATCGCTCTCTGCACAGCGTCAGTGTCAAGTTCTCCCTGCGGGCTGGTGTTGTCCGTGATAAGTCGTTTCATTGTCTTAACTCCAATCTCCGCACGACAGTTGCTGTGAGGGAAGGCCACCGATGACAAGCGGTGGTGTACGCCCCATCTGTGCAGGAATGACCTGGTCTCGGTGGAGGTGAACTCCGGTCCCCCATCCGACGCGGGCTCTTCTAGTGTCCCGTATGTCACGAAGACGCGACGTAAGTGGTTTATGAGTCCGGCGGCGCCACCCGTCGACTTTGAGATGATCGGCCAGTTCGAGTATCTGTCCACCGTCACAAGGTAGTGTGCACCCCTGTGTACAAAGAAGTCCGAGCACACTGCCTGAAAGGGGGAAAACGACCGGAATAGGTGGAGTTGGTGGCGCTCCAGGCTCTGATGGTGCCATCCGGTGGCAGTGTTTGCAGTTTTTCCGAGTGGCGCTGATGTCGGCCGACTTGCCTGGCCAGAATACAGAGGATTCTGCGCGGGCGGTCATCATTGATACGCCCTGGTGGGCAGCGTATAGGGCGCTCAGCACATCGCCGCAGAGTGAGGGTGGTATGACTACTCGGTCCTTGTATAGGATCACTCCATCTGTCGATGTAATGTTCTCGCGGTACTGGTGATAGTCGCGAATTGTCTCTGGCATCTCGATTTTTGAGTCGGGGATTCCGTTAATTGTCATTCCCTCCAATATGTGCATATCGCCATCGCTGCTGGTGGCTTCCCTGACGCGATCCCATGTTACTGATCGCAATGATTCGAGGCCCGCGGCGCACCATCCCAGATTGTCCTCCTCGACGTCGTCATCATACTCCGGCTCAGTTTGGCGTAGGAGAGACAGGACGTCGGTGTGTGTGCTTGGTTGGAGGTGGGTCGCTATGGTGGCATTGTCATCTGGAAGGTTCATGAGTGGAGTTCGCGTGGTGCCGACCTAGCCTGCGCGACATGGCATCTGCCGCCTTGTTCTTCATGCCTGGGATATGTATGATGCGGAAGCGATAATGCAGGGTCTTCTCCTTGAGGTTCCTGAGGGGGGGGTTGGGTATGTCGTCAAGTGCTCTGTCCGAAAGGAGTTTCAGCAGTGGTTTGTGGTCTACCGCAACGATCAGGTTCTCGCAGCCCAGTACGAAGTAGCGCGCCTTGTCCAAGGCATCCGCGACTGCGAGAGCCTCGCCCTCTACGGGCGCGTATCTGGATTCTGCCGCGTATGTAAATCTGCTGCCGACCAGGGTTATTTTCCATCCATCAGTGCAGCAGAATGGTCTAACTGGCACGCATCGGCAGTGCTTTTGAAGCAACCAGAATCCGATTCCCTCCTTCAACCAGTCCGTGGCGATGCATGTTGGCTTAGTTTTGTCAAATATGCAGACACCGTGTTCGATTTCTTGTACGATCACGTCTTTCGACTCGCGGAATATGTCCTCTAACTCCATGGACCACTGGAAGCGTTCTCCACTTTTCAGGAGCTTCCGGAATGGCTGCATTCGTTCGGCTATACTAAAGGCGTATGCCACCTGGTTGACAAGCCCGAACCACGATCTGACGTCGGTGATGTTACGCGGTTGTGGGAAATCGTGGATTGCCTCCAGGTAGCGGCTGCACGGTCGCACGTCGGTCATGGTGATGGTGAAGCCCGCGAAGTCCACCGTGGGTGCGCTGAAGACAAACTTCTCCGGGTTGAGGATGATTCCATTCCGGCCGCATATATCCAGCCATTGGACCGCCTGGAAGTAGCTCCCCTCAATCGTGTCTGACCATAGTAGCGTGTCATCTACGCACTTGGTCTTGTTACCAATGTCTGTGACGATCTCATCGTATCGTCGTGAGTAACCGTCCCCCGATGCCATATAACCTTGTGGGGCAGACAGGTACCGGTAGCGCCCCCATGGAGTGATGAAGGTCGTCTTGTGGCGGTCGTCCTCGTGTAGGCGGACGCTATGGTAACCGTTCCATGCGTCGAATACTGTCTTGCACTTCCCGTTAGGTACGCGTCTCACCTGGTGGAACGGGGATTGGGTGTGGTGGGTCTCGCGGAACGCATGCTTGTTCAAGGCCTGAAAGTCGACGGTGCGTTGCGGCTTGCCATTCTTTTTCGCGCAAATTACCATGCGGTGACACCATGTCACCGGCGTGCCGACGGGTACTTCCTCCAACACACCGAGCCGAACGTCCTGGTCGAGGCCTGCTTTTACCTCATCTTGCCAATGTATGGCCACGGAGATGGGAGTGTGATGGGCAACCGGTGTCGCGTTCTCACTGAGCATAAGACGTAGTGGCGGGCCGGTCATTCTCGGTAGTGGCTGGTGTGGGCACGTGTTGAATGTGCTCTGAGCATACATCCTGAGTAAATGTGACTGTAGTGCCTCTCTGTTGGCCTCAGTCACTGGCATGGGGAGTGCGGTCGGCTTGGTCGGCGGCTCCGCGCGTCGCGGGCAGTCGCACAATTCCGAGGTCGTCAGATTCACCTCTCCGAGTGTCGGGAATCTGTCCGAGATCATTCCCAGGTCCATGCAGGCTGCGCGGGAGAGGAATATGCGGTCTGAAGAGTCCGTCACGTACGCGATTTGGCGCGTCTCCAATCTCCGAGCGTCGTCACTGTTACCGGCGAATCTGACTACCACGGCTCCGAGGATACGAATTCCTTTGTTGTTTGCGGCCTTCATGGTCATGGATACAGGTATGAGGTCCTCAGTACTCAGGCCCATTTGTTGGACGACTTTAATGCCGATCAGGCAGCTCTGGCACCCCGTGTCTGCCATAGCGGGTAGGGTTACTGCGTGGGTGTGTTTCAGGAGGTTAAAACCCAGTGCTTTGTAATCCTCGCGCTTGTTGGTGAGAGTGAGGTTGACGTATGGCTGCGGGTCGGATACGCGTTTCATCCACTTATCGCACATATCATCATACAGGTGGTGAGCGAGGGGAAGCGCGCGCATTTCGTCCTCTGTGCTGGCCATGGTGACCGTGCATAGCTTGACGAAGGCTGCCGTCTGTTCGTCGTACATCCCGTCGGTCTCCTTAGATGGGGGTCTTGCCGATCGGCCGCCCAGGCACGCCTTGTCGAGGTGATTCTGGCGGTCACACTTCCGGCACTTTTTACCGTATCCGAGGGCACTCGGCACGTCTGGCGCGCCATTGAGGCGTTTTGCCTTGGCCCACCTCGCCGCAGTAGATGCATACTCCTTCGGGCTTGGCCTTCCGTTTTTCCGGCCTGGCTCCTACTCTGGAGCGGACGTCCTGTTGCTTTCCCCGCCGATACGAACTACTGATCGCGTCCGTGCTCCGAGTGTCAAGCAGGCGCGATGCCGAGCGTTTTCCAGACTCTTTGGCCTCGATATACTCTATCATGTCCTTTAATGGCATGTCCTGGTTCTTCTCACCGAGTAGGTCAAGTTGTATTGCTTGGTCCGCGATTCCACGGGCAACCACGTTGCACAATATCTCTTCCGTGAAGTCGTTGACCTGATCGCACCCCGCCTTGGTGCACTTCATTTCATACTTGCACGTGTCCGCCTGCCCCTTGATGCAGGCGTGGAATGACCGGACGGGCTCCTCGTGTCCCTGCCGCATGTTAGACAGGGCCACTCGAGCTACCATCGTGTTCTCCGTCCGGACGGCGAGCGCCTTCATGGCGGCGAGGACGTCTTCTTCATCGCTGCCCACGAGGCTCCTACCCGCCGCGCGAGTGAGGTCCTTTCTCAGCTCCTCCTCACAGCACTCCAGTAGCTGCGCGACTATGTCAGGTCCGACAAGCTTAGTACCTGTTTTGTATTCGCCCCAGCGGGTTATGAAGTACGACCAGGCCTCGTCCGTTCCGGCCAGTGCTATGGAGGGACGCTTGAGTTTCTCCATCTTGGCATTCGAGCTCGCCGCCCTGGGGGCGGCGACGTGCACAGTGGCATATATACTCAGCATGGCCGCCACCACTGCCGCCTCTGCGTGTGTAGCCATATAGTCAGAACCCTCGATCGGGCACTCTGCTTCCACCGGCGCCATAGGAACAGTTATTCTGGAGTAAACGTTTTATTTTCGGTGATGCACACGTGTGTACAGTGTCCTGGGGGCGAAGATTGGGTACAGTACCCGAGAAATCCAAACTCACTGTCGACGTTCTCGTGGTCCGTTTTCACCCAGTCGTGTCCTCCTCAGCACCGACGATCTTTACTCGACTGCATCAACTTGTTTGATTATAAATAAGAACAGAGTTCAATTTGTTCGACCACTTTATTAGCGTGGAACGACAATAATCAAACAAGTATTGAACAGGTTGAAACGCCCACAACATCCCTGGCTCTGGCTCAGGCTGCGCATGCGCACTGGCACAGGGGACCATCGATATGTAGAAGTACCGTAAAGTACAATGTTCTCTAGGAAGTAAATTATTTTTTGCACGTTTTTTTCTCCTCTTTCCTCTTCTCTTTGTGTTTTTCCTTGCGATGACATTGGGAAAAGGCAAAATACGTTGGCGCTAATTGAATAATTGGCCATTAAGAATAAATTGCGAGCAATCGTAACTGCCATATGCGAACTTCCGGACAGTGAGGACTTCACTTCCGGAGAGTGACGATTACTGTATTCTTTCTCGATTTCTGTACTTTCTCGATTTCTTTCTCGATTTTCTTAAACCCAATACCCCAATCCAGTCAGTGATGATTTCTGTATTCTTTCTCGATTCTTTCTTTCTCGATTTCTGTACTTTCTCGATTTCTTTCTCGATTTTCTTAAACCCAGTACCCCAATCCAGTCAGTGACGATTACTGTATTCTTTCTCGATTTTTTTCTTGATTTATCGACTTACTGTATTCTTTCTTTCTCGATTTCTGTACTTTCTCGATTTTATTAAACACAATGCCCCAATCCAATCGGCGTTTACGACAGTGAAGGAACGAAGCTGCGCGTCGTGCACGCGCAATGGAATCTGACGAAGCACGAGCTGCTCGCTTGACATGCAACGCAACGCGCATGACAAGGCGTCGTGCAGCTCAAACGGATGAAGAACAAACTGCTCGCTTGGCAGACAACACTGAACGTGAGGCAAGGCGTCGTGCAGAAGAAACGGATGAAGAACGAACTGCTCACTTGGCACACAACACTGAACGCGAGGCAAGGCGCCGTGCAGAGGAAACGGATGAAGAACGAGCTGCTCGCTTGACATGCGACGCTACGCGCGTGACAAGGTGTTGTGCAGCTCAAATGGATGAAGAACGAACTGCTTGCTTGGCACACAACACTGAACGTGAGGCAAGGCGTCGTGCAGAAGAAACGGATGAAGAACGAGCTGCTCGCTTGGCAAACACTGGACGCGAGGCAAGGCGTCGTGCAGAAGAAATCCCTCACCAGCGAGAAGACCGGCAAGTAAGGGATGCCCGGCGCCATCAGGACGTACACCGTGCGAGACTAGAGCAGGCTCACCGTGAGAATCGCAACCTTGCTCGATACGATGATACAGATTTCTTCCGAGAGTAACTTCATGTTGAGTACAGGCACGTGTTAAGCAGGACCTCATTATTTCAATGCACTAAATGCTCACATTGTGATGCTTTTGTGTGGACCGAGGAGAGAAGAGGATTTTGCTGCAACCACGGCAAGGTCGACCTTAAGCATGATCCGACAAATCCAAAACCCGGTTCAATTCCATCACAACCTCCAGATGCTATTAAAAACCTTTTCCTTAACCAGGACTTTGTGAAGCGCACGGAACAGTATAACAACGCGCTGGCAATGGCAAGTATCGGTGTCTGAGAGATAGGTATGCCTGGCTTCAATCCTGGAGTGCGCATACAAGGTAAGGTTTACCATTACATTGGTGCTCCTCTTGCCGATCTGGGTTGTACCCCACGCTTTGCTCAGATCTACTTTCACGATCCAGCCCATGAGCTGGAGTTTCGTCGTGCCCACAGCTCGAACAGTCGCCTGAATGAGCATTTTTTGCTAAGAGCACAACAGGCCATTCATGAGTGTAACCCATACGTCCAGCAATTCAAATCAGCCATTGAGTTTGTGGTTCATAATGATAGCGCAAATGAACTGAAAATTGTGTTAACAGGTCGCACGCGGCGCCGAGACCTTCATCATGGTACCGTCAACCTTCCCTCACCAGACAGCGATGTGGCTGTCATTGCTCCAGGGGCAATGACAACAGAGCAGTTTGGAAGGCTGGCAGTCGCTATTCTCCTCAGAGGAGGAGGTTTACAGACAATAGACGCCATGCATCCAGCGTATGACCCTCTATCATACATACTTCTGCTACCCTGCGACTCCCAGGGGTACCACACTGAGTTAGCAGGGATAACGCCAACATCTTTCTACTGCTACCATCTCCAAGTACGTGATCCTACTCATCACTTCAATCAACTACTTCGTGGTGGAAAGTTAACACAGCAGTACGTATGCGACATGATGGCAAAAATTGAGTCGCACCATCTCAATTGGATTCGCTGCAACCAGAAGTCAATTAAGGCAGAAAAGTATAAGATCATCGTTGATGCGTTGAACAGTGACGCTGAGGTGCTACCTGGACGCCTCACCATTCTGCCGCCGTCAATTTATGGGTCACCACGTTGGTATGCCAAAGAGTTTCAGGATGCAATGGCTTTGGTCCGAGTCAAGGGAAAACCTGACTTTTTCCTAACATTCACCTGCAACCCAAAGTGGCCAGAAATTAAACAATCACTTTTTGAGGGTCAGTCTGCCAATGAAAGACCTGATATCATCGCCTGGGTGTTTCATATGAAGGTGGAAGCACTCCTCGCAGACCTCTTCAAGAATGACATCTTGGGGCATGTGGACGCTTATGTGATGGTTAAGGAAACGCAAAAGCGTCACCTTCCCCATATACACATGCTCCTGACCGTGGTACCTCGCGACAAGCCCAGAACACCAGCAGATGTCGATCGCGTGGTCTCTGCTGAGATTCTTGACAAACGCACAAATCCGGAACTACACCATATCGTGACATCACACATGACTCACGGCCCATGTGGGGAATGGAACATCTCGAGCCCTTGCATGGCAGACCGGAAGTGCACAAAGGACTATCCCAAAGCCCTACGAGAAATGACAAGCTTCTCTGATGACTCCTATCCCCTGTACAGAAGACGGTTCTGGCATGCGGTTTGAAAGTTTTTTGTTTTGTTTTGTTTGCACCTACGGGCACGCACCTACGGGCACGCCCCTACGGGCACGCACCTACGGGCATGCTCTAGTTACCTTCGCAAACTTCGTTTGACGAAGGTATTGTATTGACCCCTGTGTATTTATTTATTGGTAAATATGTGTGCGGACAACATTGTGAAAAAACTGCTGGACCGATTTGCATGAAATTTTCAGAGATGATGTGCAGTTACTCAAGGACGCCAGGCGAAGCTTTTGGGAGCAATCGGATTAAAGGTCAAGGTCACGGTCACGAAAAGGTCAGAATCGTTTTTTCGTCATAATGCGGTCAATTTTTATCCGAACGAGATAAAACCAACATCAAAATGTTCATTACTCAATTCTACATTCTAGGCTATGCCACATGAAAGTGTGGGGTAATTACCCTAGGTAGCGGTTGGGGGTCAAAGGTCAAGGGGGTCACCAAAAATGGTATTAACAATGTTTTGGATCACTTTATACAAAAACTTTACAGCGGATTAGCTTGAAATTGTGTGGGAAGGTTTGTTGTCATGAAAAGACAAATCGAGTAGATTTTTGGAGCGATCGGATCAAAGGTCAAGGTCAAGGTCACAAAAAGGTGAAACATTTTTATTTTCGCGATAACACAGTCAATTTTATTCCAATTTACATCAAATTAATGCCAAAATGATCAGTATTCAATGCCCTATCCTGAAATATAACATATTATATGGTGTTGTTGTAACCCGAGTTAGCGGTTGGAGGTCAAAGGTCAAGGGGGTCACCACAAAGCATTTTTCATTGGGCAGCGTCGTGGACAACATTACGCAAAAACCACTTAGCAGATTGTCATGAAATTTTGTGGACTTGTTTGATATCATGAGAGGACAAATCGATTAGATTTTGGGAGCGATCGGATCAAAGGTCAAGGTCAAGGTCACAAAAAGGACAAAATCGTTTTTTTGCGATTAAAGTGTCAATTTTGTTCCGATTTACATCAAATTAAGTCCAAAATGTTCAGTATTAAAATCCCGATCCACTGATATAGCGTATGGTATAGTGTTTGCAACCCTAGTTAGTCTGTGGAAGTCAAAGCTCAAGGGGGTCACCAAAATGGAGTTTTTGATTGGGAAGCGATGTGGACAACATTACACAAAAACCACTTCGCAGATTGTCATGAAATTTTGTGGATGTGTTTGGCATCACGAGAGGACAAATCGATTAGATTTTTGGAGCGATCGGATCAAAGGTCAAGGTCACAAAAAGGTCAACATCGTTTTTTCATGAGGAAAACGGTTAATATGTTTCCGATTTACATCAAATTAACTCCAAATTCTTCAGTGTTCAATTACCTATCTTCTGAAATGACACAAGGTATAGTACTATTGTCACCCGAGGTAGCGGTTGTGGGTCAAAGGTCATGGGGGTCACGAAATGCATATTTGTATTGAGATGCGTTGTGGACAACTTAATACAAAGGTAATAATAATAGGCGGATCGGCTGATATTTTTGTGACATGTTTGACATCATAAGAGGACAAATCGATTATATTTTGGAAGAGATTGGATCAAAAGTCAAGGTCACAATCGTTTGTTGTTTATCACCATTTCGCCCCTACCCCAACACTTCCTGGTGAAGTTTGGGTGTAAACTAGAATATATCTCTGTCTCTAAACTGTGTGTCTGTTGATGCAACAAGGGCCATAAGGGCCCTACCAAACTTAGTTACTAAGTAAAATACAACAAATTTTAATTAAGGAGACTTGGTATTGTTTGATATGCACATAGCTTCGCTCATGGTTTAGTAAAAGGAGTTTTACTTTCTTGTTTAATTAGGCGCCATTTAAAATGACGTTTTTGTCCTCGCTCGGATTTGAAAACATGATCTACTTGATCCAGGTCGTGTCTGCGTGGTCAGTGACATTCGACCGAATCCGACCCTACATGCTACAGAGTTCGGCACTCGGGACAACGAATCACCTAAAATTGTCATAATCGTAATAGTTCTAATAACAAAATCCTTTCACAAAATCCGGATCATGGACTTTAAATTTGCGAAATTCCCGAGCAGATTTAGTGGAATTTTAGTTCCTCATTTCACTCTCATGCCATGTTCAAACTAGTGGCTGCAGCGAAGGTATGCGCTCTACGAGTGCCCGTTCTAGTTTATTATAATAAAACACGTATGCAATTAAATAAGGCAAAACACGTATGCAATTATACAAGCAACAAAAGAACTACAACCGTCTACTTATTATGTACAGTCATTTACACTTAACAGCAGTTCCTACTTATTAGACGGCCCACGGACACATGTACGCATATATGTATATATATGTATATATACATGTATATATATATATATATATATATATATATATATATATGTATATATGTATATATATATATATATATATATATATATATATATATATATATATATATGTATATATATATATATATATATATGTATATATATGTATGTATATATATATGTATGTATATATATGTATATATATGTATATATATGTATATATATGTATGTATATATATGTATATATATGTATGTATATATATGTATATATATGTATATATATGTATATATGTATGTATATGTATATATGTATGTATATATATATGTATATATATATATATGTATATATATGTGTATATATATATATATATATGTATATATATATGTATATATATATATATATATATATGTATATATATGTATGTGTATATATATGTATATATATGTATATATGTATTGTTGTGGTTACCAAATTCGCAAACCACCATTCAGGTCCCTTAGGTGAGGTATCTCGGTAAGTACATGTGTAGTTAGGCCCAAACCCATTGTCTAGTGGGAATACATGTCATTTATGCGTGCTGCGACTCTTCAGGATAGCCGTTTTTCTTTTGCTATCTTTATTTTGGACCAACCGCCATGATTACCACCACAACCACAACATCAACCACCAACCACAACGCCGCTTCACCACAACCGCCACGACCTTCACGTCACACCTCGCAACCGTCGCATCGCCACCGTTCTTGCGCCGCCTGTGGGTACCGGTGTTGGACTCGTGCAGGGCGCGCGCCGAACAGCGTGTACAAAATCACGGATTTTGTGCTTCAAAAACGGATCAAAAAGCATTCACGCCCACTTTTTCTCGGGCCAATGGGGAGCGAGGTGAAAGGTCGAAGGGAGGGGGTCAAAGGCGAAGCCACGGGGCTTATAATAGCGACCGTGTTCGTCAGTCCAGAGAGTAGGAGAGTCGAGAGGGAACAGAGAGTCAAGACTTCGCGGGCGGTGGAGTTGGCAAGAAGGAGCTGGTCGTCGTGTGCGTTGGAGTCGGAACGGAGGGGACGGAGCTGTGGAGAGGCGGCGAGGGCAGACGAGGGGGTGCTCGCGTCGTGCAGGGAGCTGCACCCCAGGGAGGCCGACAGCGCGACCTGGCCGAGGTGGAGACGCTCGATGCGGGGCAATAAAAATCCTCTATACCCCGAGCATCAGCAACCCCCTCCTGTTTCCCCCCGCGCTGAGATAGTGCGACCAAGGGGGCCCCTTTCCCACCCCCTACCAGACATGAAAGAGCTACGGGGTGAGACGCAGAACATGGGCCGATGCCTGCAGGCGGGCATGAAGGCCGTGACCAGGGAGCTGGGAATGGCGACTCCACGTGTGGGAGCTAACGAGCTGGAAGGGGGTGCAACGGCTGACAGGCCCGCGGTGGAGGCGGGTAAAAAAATAATTCGGGGGGCGTGTTGGGCGAGGGTCGTGACAGAGGTCGTGACGATGACCGAAAGGGAAAAATTAAATGGGGAGACCAAAACGTGTGAGACGAGACACGAGGTGACGACAACGGAAATAATAGTTGAGACAAGGGAGGTAAAGGGTGAAGAGGTGACCGAGTTGGCAGAGACACGGGAGATGGGAACGATAGAGGGAAGACTGCACGATGAAGACGGGGTAAGTGACGCACACACATACACGGAGGAAGTGGAGGATAATGGGGGTGAGCTCGCGGAGCGTGCAGGGACCCGGTGCGAGCAGTTGGATGGCCTCCTCCAGGAACAAGGGGAGGGAGTCTGCCCCCTTGAGGTGAGTCACGACCAGGTGAGTTCGGTCGTGCTTTGCGAGGTTGAGGGGGCGAGTGCTGCGAACGGGTGCACGGAGAGCTTGGGGGGTATAGAGGCCCCGGAGACCCTTGTGGGGACACGAATCCCCAGTGTGGTTGTCCCTGTGTGTGTGGTGCAAGGCGTGAGTGCGTCCCCGTGTGTGGAAGCGACCCCGTGTGTGAGTGGTGTGGTGGCGATGGTGCCGGAGTACGTGCTTCCCAGCACGCCGTGTGTGGATGAGGCACGGAGTGTGAGTGAGGCACCGCGGGTTAGTGCCCCCGCGTGTGTGGGTGAGGCACCGTGTGTGGAAGAGACCGCGTGTGTGTGTCGCCGTGTGTATGGATGAGGAACCGCGGTTGAGTGCCCCCGCGTGTGTGGGTGAGGGACCGTGTGTGAGTGAGGCCGTGTGTGTGGATGAAACGGCCTGTATGAGTGAGGCACAGCGGTTGAGTGCCCCCGCGTGTATGAGTGAGGAACGGTGTGTGGATGAGGCACAGCGGGTGAGTACCCCCGCACGCGTGAGTGAACGGCCGTGTGCAAGGTCGCTGTGTGCAAGGGAGACCGTGTGTGTGAGAGAGCGGTATGTGAGGGAGATGTCGGTTGGCATGCGGGAGCACGCAGCCGCGTCTCCCCGTGTGAGTTTAATGGTGTGGACTGTGTGCGTCGTAACACGCAGGTGTGCGTGGGTCGAATGGCGACGACGAAGGCGACAGAGGAGAGAAAGCCGAGTCGCGGCTGTAGTTGTTTCGGGGACCGTGCCGGGTTCGCCCAGCAGTGAGCACGCGGTTCGTGCTGTGCAACGCACGAGACCGCCACGTGCTCGCTTGCGAGAGTGAAGTCCCTGTCCGGAAACGCACGCGGTGGATTTGCCGATCCCGCGGACGGACAAAGTTTAGGCAGGTAAATGGATTTGGACCGGACGGGTTCTCCACGCGATCGTGTGTGTTAAGCTCCAACGGGCAAAGCACATGTGTTCGCGTGGGGAACCCCTCGAGACGTGGGGCTTGTGTTTTTTTTTATGCGCACGGTGACGTCATGGCTGCACGTGGGGTTGGAATCCGGCAGGAGGGGTATCTCTGCCGGATGGTACCGTCCAAGGAGGGACGAGGAACACGTGCAGCTGCATGACGTCACGGGCAGGTGCAAAGTGCGCGAGCTCTGAGTTGCCGCGCAGGTGCTGCGCATGGAAAAAAAACAAAAAACAGTAAGCCTCACTTTCGGGTGCAAAGGATTCCTGGGCAAGGGGTGGAAGACCCCCTTACCTAGGGCACAGGATGGAAACTAGTTAGGGGGAAGGGTTAGCTTAGTTAGACCGACTTCATGGGGCAGGGGTAAGTCCTCATGGAGTCCGTGGAATGGATTAGTTAGAGGGATTGTAGCCAGATTTAGGTTGGGAAATAAAATGAATTTTTGAGTTAGGAGACAGAGACAGACTGGTGAATGTGTAGAGTTGACGTAGCTTAGCTACGTAGTGTTAAAAGGAACGTGCTATAGTTTAAGGGACGACGTGGGAGCACGAGTTAGTTAGGGGATGCAGATAGAAGGATGGCAAGTTCAGCGGTGTGTGTGTTGAAGAGTTGAAGAGTTGAGAGGTGAGTACATGATGAGTGAGTGAGGCCAGCGGGTCTGTGTGTGTGGAGTGAATGGGGAATGCATGGTGCGATGAGTGATTGGGGGGAGGAGTGACTCCCGCCCAAGGGACCCCGGGGTCAGAGTAAAGTGAGTTAGCGGGGTTAGTCAAATTGAAAAATGGAGGTTGTTTTGTTGTTGGTGGGAATGTAGGCTCGAGACCCATTTGGAGGGGTGCAGGAGCCCTGTTGACGGGCTTGGGAGCCTGGCTGCGAAAGGTGAGTATCGCTGAGTGGGTACCCCGGGCACCAGGCTAGTCGGCCGTGGTAGGCCATGGGCCCATGGGGGGCCGTGATAGAGTAGTGGGCACGGGTGCGCCTGCTTGGTGCGGGGGCCCGGGGCGCCATTAGCCGCGTGGGCAGTGTTGTGGGCACGGGTGACCCTCGGAAAGGGGCCCGGGAGGCCGGCCTGCCACGTGTGCGTTTCAGGGGAGGTGCCATGGGGGGCACTCCCCGGTGTTAGGGAGCTGGTAGGCTCGGAGGCAGTGTAGTGCCCGGGGGTGCCATAGCGGGAGATTCGGCAGAGGGTCGTGCCTGCCAAAGGGAGCCACGTGTCCCAGCCAGGAGACCGTGTGAGGGCACGGAGAGAAAATTGGGGGGCGAGGCCCGAAATTGTGAGGACACCAACACAGGCGACGGGAATCTGGGTTGTTAGAACCAATAGTTTAAGCGAGAGGCGCTTGTTGAAAGCCCCGGGGTAGTTTAACAGTTTAATGGTTAGGGTAGATTAGGAAGTGTACCCCTCCGCACCATCCATCCCCTCGCTCTCGTTGTGGGCCGCTGGACCCACTTGGTGTTAAGATCGCCGAACTCTGGGGAGGCCATTCTGAGGCTTCGTTGGGCCTCGACACAGGACGTTAGCTCTCCCTTATTCCCCTCCGGGAAGGGAACGTAGGGGTTGGGAGTAGGCTAGGTGACAGGATAGGTTAGCCGAACAAGGACGATAAAGGGGGTTAGGGGACGATTTATAGTGGGGAAGTAAAAATAAAAAAAAATAAGTTGGGGCTAAATTGGGGTTTGGACAAATTAAGGGAGTGGGTATGGACAGTGACAGGCAAAGGCGATAGGTTGGGAGGGAGACCGTAGGGTAGGTCCGAGCCCGCCTTCCGAGTGGCCAGCACCACCGCACTCCCTCCACCAACCTCCACTGAACGGCGAAGGCTGGCCAGCTTCATCTGCTGGCTGCGTTGCTGCAAGGCAAAGGCCGGCCCACTTCATCGGCAGCTGTTGTTTTGCTGCAAGGCCTGTGCCGGCTGGATCGTCTGCAGCTGTTTTCTGCAAGGCCTGTGCCGGCCAGTTCATCTGCCGGCTGTGTTTGCCTGCAGCGGCCTTCTTCTGCGGGCTGTGTTGCCTGCACCTTTGCCATGCCATGCCCACTGCCCATGTTCACCAGCCCCGTCCAATTTTTGCTTTGCCCCCCCTGTTCATTGACATGTGCGCCAGGATCGTAAAAGCAACAGTTTGCAAGCTGCAAGAACTGCCCTGTTGGCAGCTACAACACGGGCCTGCAGTGGCGGCCCGTGCACCGTGTTTGTGTTCATCCATCCATTCGTTGTGCTCATTGCGTGTGCCACTTGAGCTGGCACGGAGACTGCGTTTGTGCAGCCCATGCACCGTTGTGGTTCACTGCGTTCAGTTCAAAAGGGAAGGCCTTGGACTGCGTGTGAGCAGCCAGCCACGTTCCCTGTCACCTGCATTGTTTGAGCCAGAGACTGCATGCGGGAAGCCTGGCTCCCTGCTAACTGCTTTCTTTTTGCAGAGTTCAATGATCCTGGGCCATGGTTTAGTGTAAAATTTGTAAGTTAAGGTTAAGATGTACTGTAAATATGAGTGCGCCCCCGGCATGTATGTCTTAGCGCCGGCAATTTTATTTAAGTCGTCCGTGTGAGTGAGTTTGTTTAGGTAGTTACGCAGCCCTCAGGTTATTTATTTTGGGGACACGAATACCATGAATGTCGCACTCAGGGATCCGTAGGTAAAATGTACTAGGGGAAAACTACACATGATGGCACACGAAAATTTGACGACTCGGGACGAGTCTGTAAAAAGGGGAGGGGTAGTGTTGTGGTTACCAAATTCGCAAACCACCATTCAGGTCCCTTAGGTGAGGTATCTCGGTAAGTACATGTGTAGTTAGGCCCAAACCCGTTGTCTAGTGGGAATACATGTCATTTATGCGTGCTGCGACTCTTCAGGATAGCCGTTTTTCTTTTGCTATCTTTATTTTGGACCAACCGCCATGATTACCACCACAACCACAACATCAACCACCAACCACAACGCCGCTTCACCACAACCGCCACGACCTTCACGTCACACCTCGCAACCGTCGCATCGCCACCGTTCTTGCGCCGCCTGTAGGTACCGGTGTTGGACTCGTGCAGGGCGCGCGCCGAACAGCGTGTACAAAATCACGGATTTTGTGCTTCAAAAACGGATCAAAAAGCATTCACGCCCACTTTTTCTCGGGCCAATGGGGAGCGAGGTGAAAGGTCGAAGGGAGGGGGTCAAAGGCGAAGCCACGGGGCTTATAATAGCGACCGTGTTCGTCAGTCCAGAGAGTAGGAGAGTCGAGAGGGAACAGAGAGTCAAGACTTCGCGGGCGGTGGAGTTGGCAAGAAGGAGCTGGTCGTCGTGTGCGTTGGAGTCGGAACGGAGGGGACGGAGCTGTGGAGAGGCGGCGAGGGCAGACGAGGGGGTGCTCGCGTCGTGCAGGGAGCTGCACCCCAGGGAGGCCGACAGCGCGACCTGGCCGAGGTGGAGACGCTCGTTGCGGGGCAATAAAAATCCTCTATACCCCGAGCATCAGCAACCCCCTCCTGTTTCCCCCCGCGCTGAGGTAGTGCGACCAAGGGGGCCCCTTTCCCACCCCCTACCAGACACTGCCCGCGAGGCCCGCGGAGTTGAGGCACCATCGCCGCTCCGCGTCTCATCACCAGACGGGTAGGCCCGACCCGGTCTCGGCCTCAGGCCCGCCTCATCCTTGAGGGTATTCTTTCCTTGGTTTTGGGTATGTGTTGTCGGCGCCGTCTGTGAAGTAAAATTGTATAAGTGTTGCCGTGTGCTCGGTAGTCGGTATTAGCTCTGCATTGTGTCTTCGCTTTTACATTTGCTTTTTGTGTAAATTGAATTGTGTTTTTCTTTTCTGTGTGCTTTTGGTGGAATTGAATATGTGTGCTTTCCGTTCATCGCGAATAAATGTGCTTTTGTGTTGAACTGTTTCCCGCTTCGCTTCGTCATTTCTTTCTTTGAATCCTCATCTTGCTTCACGTAAAGGGTTGGTAGTGGGCTGAATACGCCCGATAATTAATCGAACCGTCGAGGTCGACGATAACACCGCTCGGTTATCCCGATAGTACGGAACGGGTCGCTTAAGTGGCCCGTGTCCGAAGTCGACCTGCGGCGAGGTGCGATCGCCCGGTCTACCCTCCGCGTGGGTACTTAGGTAGGTCGAATTTGGCGAGCAACCCTATCCCACGCGGGGGCTGATTGGCTCGATCGCGGTGAGACCGAAAGGTCCACCCGTGACTGGTTCCCGGCGTTAGTCCGAGAGGGTCACGACTGGATTGTCCGTCCGGTGGGCGACGTGCCGCGATTCGAGTTACGTGGCCGTCAGCACGCCGGCGGGCGCGAATCCGCAACAGTATGTATATATATGTATGTATATATATATATATATATATATATATATATATATATATATATATGTATATATGTATGTATATATATATGTATACATATGTATGTATATATATGTATATATATGTATGTATATATATATGTATGTATGTATATATATGTATATATATGTATATATATATATATATATATATATATATATATATATATATATATATATATATTTATATATATATATATGTATGTATATATATATATATGTATGTATATATATATATATATATGTATATATATGTATATATATGTATATATATGTATATATATGTATATATATATATATGTATGTATATATATATGTATATATGTATATATGTATATGTATATATGTATATATATATGTATATGTATATATGTATATATGTATGTATATATATATATATATATGTATATGTATGTGTATATATATGTATATGTATGTGTATATATATGTATATGTATGTGTATATATATGTATATATGTATATATATATATATATATATATATATATATATATATATATATATATATATATATATATGTGTATGTGTATATATATGTATGTGTATGTGTATATATATGTATATGTATGTGTATATATATGTATATGTATATGTATGTGTATGTATATGTATATGTATGTGTATGTATATGTATATGTATGTGTATATATATGTATATGTATGTGTATATATATGTATATGTATGTGTATATATATATATATATGTATGTGTATATATATATATATATATATATATATATATATATATATATATATATATATATATATATATATATATATATATATATATATATATATATATATATATATATATATATATATATATATACATACACACATTGTTGTATTTTTGGTAATTTTGCCCAAGCTGTTTGATAACGTTAACCTTGACTTTTGTCATGATGAGTAATTGCAAACATTTCAGGAATGGCAGTCTTTCTAATGTTCCTCCCACCTCAAGGTTCCATATGTTGAGAGGTGCTTTGACAACCAATGACCTGACGCATCTTGTCAATGGCTCGCTCTTACCCACTCTGCTTGACAAAAAGTTTCACCTCATCGAATTGGGTGCCAAGGTATATAAACAGACTATTTTGAGCAAGTAAAGACTGCAATGTTTCACCACGTTTTCTTTAACAAATCAAATATATCTGTTTATACTCCTTCATGTTGATACCATTCACCTTCTCAGGGCATAACTGTGGCTGGTGCATCCTTCAATCTGAGCGATGTTAAAGCTACAAATGGCATCATTCACATCATTGATAAGGTATTTGTGTCAGGCATGTTCTGTCTGTTGTGTTTTTTTGTTTGTTTGTTTGTTTTTTTGTTTGTTTGTTTTTGTTTTATTTACAGGCTCGAATGATGGTGGAGAGCTGTGACACAAATCGTGTACACATGCAGACAGATGCCTGGGACTACACCAGACATGACTTTCACACAAACACAGCCTCTGAGATTGGGGGAAGTGATGTCACTTCTCAAAGCCCTCTGGGTACAAGTGACATCATCTTTATGACCGCATGAGGATTGGCAACGACGATTCATGTCAGAACATGAAAATGGCAGGATAAAGGCTTGGAAGTTGTAGTATTTTTCAATATTGTCTCCTACATCTTTACTGTCTCCATCGTAGAAGCTTTACTTCTCGCACTCAAAATACTCCATCACAGCATTCATTACTTCATCTTAATATTCAAGAACAATTCCATGAATGTTTTGATTCAGGTTACGAAAAAGAAAGTGGTGAAGTGGGGCCAAATCTGGCCAATTTGGTGGGGAACAGTCAAGGGAATTTTTTTCACCCAGGGTATAAGGCTCAATGAGTAGTGAGAACACAAATCACACAAACACATGGAGACAAATACATGAAGGCAACACCAGACTTGACCTTAGACAAAACACAGCCACTGTACTTGGTGGAAGTGATATCACTTCCGAGAACACTATGGGTACCAGTGATGGGTGGGTACCATCTTTTATGGCATCCCTTTTCTTGCCGCACTGTTGTTTTTTTCGTGGGGCACAATCAATAAAGTATTTACTCCTCCCCATGGATGCTAACCTGTGGGTTCACCTGTTCTCTATCCTTTCAATGCTGAGTGTCAGGCAAATAAGCTGTACATACCATATTTATCTTTTGGTAAGACTCGGCTAAGGTCAGCATCGCAATGCTGACCTTCCAGACTTGTAGCGAATGCTTTGCCATCAAGTTTGGTGCAGATTTGTTTTTAAACCCAATTTCCATGGATTTTGCAGTTATTACAAGAGAGTTGTGAACCAGATAATTGTCCTTGAGAAACAATGTCTGAACCGAGCTTTTCATGCTGTTTCTTGAAAAACATGAGTTAATGTCCAATCATTCAATCATATTTTTTTCATCGGGACCATGGATCACCTTTGACCTCTTTTTCTTGCTTTCAACTCACTGGACTACATATTGGCTGTTGCAAATGTGGCACCATATCCATAAGGATTTTTTTCGGTATGATACCATTAGTTGCTAAACTGTTCACTTAAGAGGTGCAAACTGTTGTAACAAGGACTATGTTGGAGGAACTTGAAAACTCTTAAAGGTTTATTCATGGAATCATTCATGTTTTGCAACTCATCTCGTCTATCCCATTCTTCCTTGTACTGCTTTAAGATGGCTTTTCACTCAGGTCACACACCCCAACCATACTCATATTTTCTATACTTAATAACCATCACTTCGACCCTCATCTCTACCTGATTTTTCACTCCATATGTCCTCTTCCCCCTCTCCTTGATGTCATTCTTCGTAATGCCAATATCCATTCCTCTTCAGGTCCCTCTTTGGTGCCCCTCTACCTTTCTGATGGTGTTTTCTCTCGCTCTCCACTATCTTTTTCTTCTTCAGTTATGTTCTGCTTCATTATGTGATGTAGCTCTTCCATGAACCTTGATTTATTATACAAAAAAAAAAACTCACTAGCTTTTATATTCGGATTTACAAGCTACTTTTAAACATCTGAAATAAAATATAAATGAGTCGAGTTAAGAAGTTTTGAAAAAGAGATAGTTATGTGCAAAATGAATCATAATGTATCGTGCAACCAAAACCTTTGCTTTAGCAATGTTACCAATAAGTTAGGTTGAAAAACTATTTGCAAACTGTCATATTAATGTCAAATTAAGGGGAATGTTTGCTTTAGGTCATGGAATTAAACCAATTTTAAATTACGAAAAATCCATTGTGAAGTCTCATTGCCGACGATGTGAGCAATTGATGTTGTTAACATAAACATTAAAATGGGAATCGAGAGGGAGAAACATTAAAATGCAAATTATGCTTGATTCATTACTTTAGCCATCTCATTTATTATGGCCTATCATTTTGAAGTATTTAGTTTTTTTTCAAAGGGAAACATTGGAAACTAAAAGGACACTCGAGAGAGAGCGCATACCTCCGCCACGCAATGCCTAATCCAGTGGAACATATCGGGCCCAATACATTTTTGAAATATCATGCGATACATTGTTACGGATGTGGAAATTCGCAAACCACCATTCAGAGTCCTCAGGTGAGATATCTTCATAGGTACATGTGTAGTTAGCCCAAACCCGTTGTATAGAGGGAATTTATGTGATTCATTCGGGCTCAAATCACCATCAAACCATAACCATCAAATCACCACCGAAAACCCTCCACCACCTTCACCTCTCTCATTCTACGGCCATTCCCGCACCACCTGTGAACACTGAACGTCGGGCTGTCTCGGGCCCGTTCGGTGATTGGTGCCGAACGCACCGAGCCGCAAGCGCAAATAGCGGCCTTTCCGAGGGAAAATTCGGATCAAAAACTCTACACGCCCACTTTTCCTCCGTCCAATTAGCGAGCGTGGGGCGGCTTGGCCCCGCCTCCAGGCGCGTGTGTGTAAAGTCGATATATGCAAATTCTCGGATCAGGGGAGATTCACGCCCCCGTTTCCTCCGACCAATGGGCGAGCGTGGCTCCGCCCCCGAGGTCATTCTAATCCGAATATTTGCATATTAGCTGCTCCTGCCAGCCTATAAGAAGGTGAGCACAAGGCGAATGAAGGGAGTTGGGTTCTGGAGTCGTCGAGAGAGTTTTGGGAAAGAGAGTCGGGTCGGTCGGGTGAGGAGAGTGTGGAACGGAGAAGAGTCGCGGTGGAACTGCAAGCAAGGGAGCACGGGTCAGAGGCGAGAAAGATGGCGGTCGGCACCGAGGTTACGGTGTGGGGAATCGCTCGTCTCATGGCGGGACCCAAGCCAGCCAGCCATCTCCCTCCCCCAGAGCATCAACAATTCCCCCTTTCCCCCACGCTGAGATAGTGCAAAAGGGGGCTCCGTTCCCACCCTACCCCAAACGTCGTGCCAATGAAACCCGCCAAGTAGCACGGAGTCGAGGCACAGCCGCGCGGCCACATTTGAAGGTCGCCCGCCAACGTGTCACGAGGGCGCGGGTAAGACCCCCCGGTCTCGTGGACCTGGCCGCTCCTCCAGGTCACGCGCACATTTGGCCTACAGGCCTGTCTGCCCCCTTGTCTATGAGGGTGGCTTCTTTCCTTTGCTTTGGTGTAAATGTGTGTTGGCGCCGTCTGTAAAGTAAAGCTGTATAAGTGTTGCCGTGTGTGCGCGCAGTCGGTATTAACTCTGCGTCGTTGTTGCTTTTGTTTTGGTTGCTATATGTGCATTTTGACTGTATGGCTGTATATATGTGCTTTCCGTGTGCCGGGAAATAAATGTGCATTGTGTGAACTCTTTTCCCGTTTCGCTTCGTCTTTTCTTTATTGACCCTCCATCTTGGTTCATGTAAAGGGTTCGTAGTGGGTGCAACATCCCGGTAAATAAAGTGAACCATCGAGGTCGATGATAACACTGCTCGGTTATCCCGATAATACGGAACGAGCCGCCCAAGCGGCTCGTGTCCGGAGTCGACCTGCGGCGAGGTACGATCGCCCGGTTTACCATCCGCGTGGGTACTGAGGTAGGTCGAGTTTGGCGAACAACCCTATCCTACGCGGGTGGCCGATTGGCACGATTGTGGTGAGGTCGAAAGGCCCACCCGTGACTGGCTCCGGGCGATAGTTCTCGGAGGGTCACGACTGAATAGTCCGTCCGGTGGGCGACGTGCTGCGATCCGAGTTACGTGGCCGTCCGCACGCCAGCGGGCGCGAATTCGCAACAATATCATTTTCAGCCCCATCTTTCAATAGTGAAGAATATTCTTTAAAATTAAATAATTCTCGTATCCAGATGCAGATTCGTATCTTCACCAAAATCGAATCATTTTGTCGTGGTAACACACCCAACCTGTCCACCAAGTTTCGTCCGAATCCCCACAGAACCTTTTGAGATATCGTGTGAAATATTAGTTTCGCTCCATCTCTCAATAGTGAAGAATCACTTTAAAAATTATCGGATCCGGAACGGATCTTCACCAAGATTGAAGCAATTCTTCGTTGTCACAAACACAACGTGTCCACTAAGTTTTGTCCGAATCCGTCCATAACTTTTTGAGATATCGTGCTGTAGATCATTTTTGGCCCCATCCTTCAATGGTGAAGAATCACTTAAAAATTCTCGTAGTCGGATCCGGATGTGGATCTTCACCCAAATCTAACCAGTTCGTCATTGTTACACAACCAACCTGTCCACAAAATTTCATCCGAATCCATCCACAAGTTTTTGAGATATCCTGTACACAGACAAACAGACAAACAAGCAGACAGAGAGCAGTGCAAACATAACATCCTTCATACATAGTTTTTTTTTATCTTCATTCAATTTGTTAATTTACTCATTTGTTCATTACAGGATTTTTATCTTGCCAAAACGAAGTTTTTGCAAGATATGTTAGTCAGCTTGTATGTTTTTTTTGTTTGTTTTTTAATTTTTTTATTTTTTATTTTGTCTGTAATCACATATAAATCATTCTGCAGAGCACAGTTATCATTGGAAATTTTTGTAACTTCGCATATCAGAGGCCTATAGAGGTCCCTTTCAGCGCATAAAATTTTGAAGGTCAAGGTCAAAGGTCAAGGTCACTTTGTCGCAAATCAGGGGAGTCGACGAAACCCTTATTTTTTTGAGTAATTTTGATCGGATCGTCTTCAAACTTCATGGGAATATAGTTAATGGTCTGGCGCTCAGCTGATTAATTTTTGGTGGCGATTGGCCTTGACCTTCATGGTTAGCACCTCAGGTCAAACATATTTGACCCCAAGGTCAAATTTTCAAGTTTTAGGAACCATATCATGTAGTACCTCAAATTGAACACCTCGATGAGTGCTTTCTGGATATGTCAAGCTTGAGACATTATGATGATGACACATTATTGATGTTATGATATTTCATGGTTGCTTTTTTCATATTATTGCATATTTTTCATGGTTGCTCTTATCTGTAAAACGATTCTCATCGGAATCTCTCGTAGGCAGATATTCCTCATGGATTTGCTCCTAGTGGATCGCAGCTCTGTTCACCTCAGTGTGACCTTAAAGAAGTCACACGTGGTCATCTTTTGGCAAGATGGTTTTTTTTTTATTTTATTTTTTTTTGTTTAAAGAAAGAATTCACCCTGCCGAGTGATGTTGTTATTTTTTGCTCTGAAGTTGAAACTTTATTTTCGACTTGCCTTGCGTTCTCAAATGTTTGTCGCACCATTACCTCACTAAATGTGTATAGGTGCTGATTCCAGATCAAGCAGTTACCATGCCAACCCTACCAAACCTGCACACACGCCTTTCCCAGACACCACAGTTCTTCACATTCCATGAGCTTCTTGTGGTGAGTGTTGGAAATCATCATCATCATCATCATCATCATCACAAAAATGCTTTGTTATAACCGAGTTTTATAAGTAAAAAAAAAGCCTTTGTTCGTCGTATAGTGAATTTTGTCAGACCTTCCTCGGTGTTTACCACCGCTAACATGGCTCATACCACAGGTCTGAAATTGTCACTAAACACACGTCATTAGTATAAATAACTGCACTGTATAAGAGTGGATCAAGAACGAACAATAGAACATTGGCAGGAAAGATACATGTCAGGAGATGCTCGCTGATTGTCTGAGAGTGCATAAATCTCAATGTCCCATGAGGAGGACAGAGCAGTGGTTAAGGCCCGGTCACACCTTGACGTTTAAGCCAACGTATGCCAATTTTTTAATTTTTTTTCTAAAACGCTGGCACACGTTGAATACGTTATGGGTAAGTTTTGATAACATTGAGAGCACGCTGAAAAACACTGCCATACGTCGTTGAACGTTGGCTTTAAACGTTGTACTTTTTGGTTGTCCTCAAATTTTTTCATGCTTGAAATTTCACAACGTATGCCGGCGTATGACTCACACGTTCCGCTACGCTGGCCACAAGTT
Organism: Eptatretus burgeri; assembly: GCF_056783735.1. Classification (NCBI taxonomy): domain Eukaryota; kingdom Metazoa; phylum Chordata; class Myxini; order Myxiniformes; family Myxinidae; genus Eptatretus; species Eptatretus burgeri. The sequence continues at coordinate 82,636,639 of NC_140970.1, read as the reverse complement.
GTATGCACGGTCTGCGATCGTTGACAGATGTCAACACATGCTACTTGAAAGTTAATCATAAGTTGAGACACGCCGAGGTAATGTTTAGTATACCCGAAACTTATTTCTAACCTATGATTAACGTGTTGTTGGCACGTTACACGATCGTTGCCACACATCGACAGACGTTACTTTTAAGTTACTCATAGGCTGAAAGACGTCGGTATAAAGGATCGTCCTTGCGTCAGCGTCCACGGCCACGGCCAGGCCACTTATTTGCAGCATTCTTCAAACTTTTCTTCGGCATGACGAGGATGTTCACACTTCGATGTCGAGCTTGGCTTTGATTCCAATTGTCCATCGGCAGCGTCTATTTAAAATAGTCGAGTTTGAGCGTTTTAACACGTTCAGAAGAAACGCTTCAAATTTCCAAACCCCAGCGTCAAAAAACAAAGGCGAGCGACAGCAATTTAAATCGTTCATTGTAAACAATGAAACTAGCTGAGTGGTACCGTTTAAAAGTCGTTGAGTGTAAAAAAATCCAATTGTTGAGCGCAAGCGTCTACTTTCAATAGTGGGGTTTGAGCGATTTAACACGTTCAATAGAAACGATTAAAATTTCCGAGCGCCAGCGTCAAAAAACAAAGGCGAGTGACAGCAATTGAAATCGTTCATTGTAAACAATGAAAATAGCTGAGTGGTACCGTTTAAAAGTCGTTGAGTGTAAAAAAAATCCAATTGTTGAGCGCAAGCGTCTACTTTCAATAGTGGAGATGCAGCCATTTAAATCGTTGAGTGGCAGCCTATGAACCTACCCGTGGACACGCGGACGCAAGGAGGATCCATCATAACCCACACCCTCCCCCTCACACTCACCTACTACTGCCAACATGAACAAACTACTACTAATACTAATACTAATACTAATACTAATACTGATACTGATACTGTTACTGCTGACATGGACATCGACTCAAAAAGGAACTCGAAAACACTGTTGGGTTCCCCCTTTTATGAGCAGCATTTTTATATACCAATTCCCAAAACCGCTGGGAACACGTCTTTATATGGCAGTTCTAAGCTAGAAACACGTTCATTTATTTTTTTTGTCGACCGGAAGATGTCATTGGAATACGTCTACATACGTCGATGTGTGTTGGGACTACGTAAAGAATTGGTTCAAAGCATGTCAAACATAAGTTAGAAATAAGTTTCGCGTAAAAAAGACTTTACCGTGACGTGTTTCGACTTATGAGTAGCTTATAAGTAGCCTTTGTGGACGTGTGTAAGCGTCCACATATCGTGTGTAAAACTTATCCCCATCGCATGCAGAACGTGTGTCATACGCCGAGTACGTCGTAAAATTTTGAACATGTTTAAAATTTCTTGACGTACTCTACTTACTACGACGTATGATAGCGTACTTTAGCGTTCTACTCACGTATACCAAACTTACTCATACCGTATTTGACGTGCCCCAACGTTTTAGACACATTTTTCTTAGGTCGGCATACGCTGGCAAGATCACCAAGGTGTGACCGCGATGTTGACACTTCCATTTCTACGGCAGTTATGATTCGAATCGTTGTGCGTCAGCCTTTTAATAGGCTACGTCACGACATCGTCGGCGATGTATGCAACGCGCTATGCCGAAGTTAGACTATCGTTG
>NC_140970.1:82582491-82627491 GCF_056783735.1 Eptatretus burgeri | reverse complement strand
CTCTACTCTGATGGTTATATCACTCCTTCATATATACGCGATTTCATCTTTTGCAAATAACAATGCAAAATTCCTTCTTTCATCCCAGGACCAGCTGGATTACCAGCTGGCTTATGTCCTGGCGATATACTGCATATCAAACCGATAAGCAAGATCAGAGGTTTTCCTCCCAGATTCTGCTACACAATGCTCCCTTGAATCACTCAAGGTTAAACCTTCCTTATCTCACACACAATGTCCCGAGCAGGAATATATTTAATTAACTGCAGGCGAAGCGAATTGAGTTGGGAAGAAACAAAGCTTTGAAGAACAAGGTACAAATCCCTACATATATATATATATATATATATATATATATATATATATATATATATATATATATGTACTGTATATATATATGTACTGTATATATATATATATATATATATATATATATATATATATATATATATATATATATATATATGTATATACACTGATGAGCCAAAACATGATGACCACTGACAGGTGAAGTGAATAACAATGATTATCTTGTTACAATGGCACCTGTCAATGGGGTGGGATATATTAGGCAGCAAGTGAACAGTCAGTTCTTGAAGTTCATGTGTTGGATGCAGGAGAAATGGGCAGGAGTAAAGACCTGAGTGACTTTGACAAGGGCCAAATCTCTAAAACGGCAAGGCTTGTGGGGTGCTCCCCGCCAGCAGTGGTAAGTCCCAACCAACAGTGGGCCAAGGAGGAAAAAACCACAAACCTGCGACAGGGTGTTGGGCGCCAAAGGCTCATCGATGCACGAGCGCAACGAAGGCAATCCCGTCTGTTCCAAACCGACAGAAGGTCCACTGTCCACAAGTCACAGAAAATTTTAATGGTGATCACGGGAGTAATGTGTCACAATCCACAGTGCATCGCACCCTGCTGCATATGGGGCTGCGTAGCCGCCGACCGGTCAGAGTACCCATGATGACCCCTGTCCACCGTCGAAAGTGCCTACGATAGGCACGCGAGCATCGGAACTGGACCTTGGAGCAGTGGAAGAAGGTCACCTGGTCCGATGAGTCCCGTTTTCTTTTAGATCATGTGGATGGCCGTGTATGTGTGCACCGTTTATCTGAGGAAGTGATGGCACCAGGCTGCACTGTGGGAAGATGACAAGCCGGTGGAGGGAGTGTGATTCTCTGGGCAATGTTCTTCTGGGAAACCCTGGGTCCAGCCATTCATGTGGACGTCAATTTGACACGTGTCACCTTCCTAAACATTGTTGCAGACAAGGTGCACCCCTTCATCACAATGGTATTCCCTGATGGCAGTGGCCTCTTTCAGCAGGATAATGCGCCCTGCCACACTGCACACATTGTTCGGGAATGGTTTGAGGAACATGATGAAGTGTTCACGGTGTTGCCCTGGCCTCCAAATTCTCCAGTTCTCAATCCGATTGAGCATTTGTGGGATGTGCTGGACCGACAAGTCCGATCTACAGCGGTTCCACCTCGCAACTTACAGGACTTGAAGGATCTGCTGCTAATGTTTGGTGCCAGATACCACAGGACACCTTCAGGGGTCTTGTCGAGTCCATGCCTCGGTGGGTCGGTGCTGTTTTGGGGGCATATGGAGGACCAACAGCATATTAGGCAGGTGATCATAATGTTTTGGCTCATCAGTGTATATGTGTATGTATACTGTATGTCTTCTTCTTCTTCTTCTTTTGGCTGCTCCCGTTAGGGGTCGCCACAGCGGATCATCCGTTATGATCCGCATACTGATTTGGCATAGGTTTTAGGCCGGATGCCCTTCCTGACGCAACCCTGGTCGCCTCTTACTACACAGGGATAAGGATTGGGTTTCGCCATGATTCCGGGCTGCCCTACACCCTCTCATGGCGTGGCCCAGCGCAGAGCTCCCGTCCTCAAGCGAACCTCCAACCCAAGCCTCCGAGTAGCCGGATTACAGGCGCACGCCACTATGCCTGGTTGTATGTATACTGTATGTGTGTATGTATATATATATATATATATATATATATATATATATATATATATATATATATATATATATATATATATATATATATGTACTGCATATGTATATGTGTCTGTACCAATTGTCAGATTTGTGCTTCACAGGCAGGGTGTTCAATCACAAATCGCTTCGTCCCTCTGATGTACTTTAAGCTGGATATCCCATCTGCTTGCATTAGCTGGTGACATGTTAAAGAACCCACAATGGCTTTCCAGAAGAATAGGCAAGTTATCACCGGCACCGTGGACAAATTCCCAATCCTTGCCCTGACCATTGCTGGGAAAAGGCAAAGTATTCACTGTATTCCATGGCATTACACTGCTTTGGCACAACTGAACATGTCTTCTGGCAGAGCACAAGAGACAGACCGAGCTTATTAACATCGTTAAAATTAACTGTTTTTCTTCGAAGAGCTTGAGTTCCACAAGCCTTTTGAAGCCCCACGTATCTTTATCGAACAAGTTGGTATCCTCGCCAGAGGAGAGGGTATTGCATTTGGGTCCGTTTGTTTGTTTGTTTGTTTGTCTGTCTGTCTGTTTGTTTGGCCGTACAGAACTAGTCTTTTTCTTCACAACCGCTTGTCAGGTTGAGAATAAATTTTCACGATCGGAGAGACCACTCATGTGGAATGTGTTATTGGTAATTGTGATGTCATTGGCTGCATGGTGTGGCAGCCATGTTTGAAAAATGGAAAAACTTTGGACCTCTATCTCTGAAACCGCCTCAAGAAAAAAATTGAACCTTGGCACACAGCAATTACTCCTCATCTTGGCATAAAATGATCCACAGAAAAAAATTTGATGATATCATCGGTCGATTCGGCAGCCATATTGTTAAAAAAAAACCTTCAAAAATCTTCTTCTCTGAAGTTGCTGAACAGATCGAGGCAAAACTTTACAAGTATGACCGCCGATCCATGAAGAACAAAAGGTTTAAACATATGATGTCATAGGTCACATGGTTTGGCAGCCATATTGTATGTACTCTAAAACCTATAAAAACAAATCTCCAGAACGGCTTGACAGATTGAGGGGAAACTTCACCCACATGTTCCCCAAGCCTTAGGGATACCAGCATGTTCACAAATAATTAATAGGTCACATGTTTTAGCAGCCATTTTGGTTTGAAGAAAAATATTAAATAATGTTTTCTCTGGAACCATGTAATAATTTGATGTGAAACTTCAAAATTATGATCTCGTTGTGATGAGGAAAACATGTTTATCTTTCAACTTGATCGGACACATGTTTTGGCAGCCAGAATTTTGATTTTTTTGATCGAGGGTTTTTTTTTTTTTTTTTTTTTTTGAATGAGGCTCACTTGGCTGTGCCTGGGTGGGTTTGAGGGAAGAGGAGTAGCAGCTGAAATGTGAATCCTATCCAGGTTCCTCCTGATGACTTCATCTTTGCTTTTTGCTTGTTCGGGTTCCTTCTGATAACTCCAATGCAGGACTGTACCTATTTGGTCTTCCATTTGATTTGAATTGAATTTATTTTTATCCAATTCTAAATTCAGTTAAATAATAATAAACGCCATGGGCCCGGGTCAGGTGTCCAAACAAAGCGGGGCTGCATCAAAGCGGGACTTCATGGTATCCGGTCATCACTGCCAACAGTTATAAAGTGGCAGTTCTAGTTATGTCTCTAATTAATTACGTAATACACCAGTACACAAACCTCACACAAAATACACCACACAAAACGACATGAACACCACACAAAACAAGTCCTGGCGAGAGTCTGCAATCTCTGGTTGCTCTTTTTCTTGCTTTAAATGTTTAATCAACTCCATTTTGAGCACCTTTATGAGTTGTTTAATTGCATTGTTGTGGAATTGTGATTGACCTTGAAAAGAGGTTGTGTCATTAATTCTTTTAAAGTTTTTTTTTTTACAAGTTTATGGCTATTGCTCATGTTTAAAGCACTTTCTCTAAAATGCTTTTGTTTTCTTTGTGTCAAAATCTAAAAGTAGGAGGCTGTCAATATTAATGTTGATGTTACCCCAATACTGGTCTGAAATCTTGTTATCTTGTCACTGTAGGAATACACACTATTGAAAGACATTGAAAGCGCAGCTGCATATACCATATTTGTGCCAACTGAAGAAGCCATGGACCTTTTCCGAAAAGGCAGACCCACTCATCCAGTAAGTGCAAGTCAATGATTTTCTTTTGAAATTGCAAATGCTGTAGCTTTCACCCAAGGATTTTGGAACGGAGCTTTTGATGAGAATCTTGATATTGCCTTTATTAGTTGCAGCCCGCATTGGCCATAAAACTCGACGTACATTGCAAGCAATACTCCTAAATCCCAAGGTATTTTCTCCTGCCTTGGCTTCTGAAAACCTGGTTAACACAAGTTTATAACCAAAATTCCAATTACTGCTGCCTTCAGCTGGATTTGAACTAATAATTTTCAGGATACAAGTCCTTTATCACTGCTCGGCCAACACCGTTCATGTTACTCACTGCCTCCCAGCTTCTTTCAAATGTTATGTGCATTTTCATAACTGTGATTTTTGACTAAAGCTTTTGTTTGATTGAATGAAAATTGTATATTCTGAGATGCGTCATGCTGTATTAGTAAGCACTTATACGTCAGGAAAGATTTGCAGTATGTTCTACTTCAAGGTGGTCGGGTATACAATGGTCATTTTCCTTTAGGTTGCCATTTCTTATTTTGACTTGTTTATTCACATTTTATAATCCCCAGTACACACCAGGATTCTGCAATTAAAAACAATGGCAATACACTGTCTGCTGTGATTCACAAGCTTAATTAACATTCTATTAAGATATCCGTTGGTTGGTGTTTCAAGATATTAGTGTGTTTTAGATCTCTGGTTCTGCAATTTCCATAAAGTAATTATCGTGAAATATATAATCATATGCTTTATGTTGGAGCGTTTATACATACACTGTGAAAGAATAATGTGTTGTGTTAATTATGCGAACTAACAAATATTAAACATCAAAAACTTGGAATAAAATGTAAATAAACATATATCTCTACATTGTTTCATGGTACATGGTCATGTAAATTAGAGATTTAATTTGTTGTCTGAAAGTTCAATGCTCTGGTGTTGGATAATGTGTAGAAACAGCTCAGACAGTCTTAGCTGTTGTTAATAGTAAATGCAATTGTGTTTTTTATTTTATTTCATTAATTGTTTGCCATCAACTTGTTGTTTACAAATTCAAGAACAATAGTCTTATAGTTTAGTGCTCATTAACCTCCGCCATGGAAGATGGACGGAGGTTACTGTTTTCACCCGTCTCTTTGTTTGTTTGTTTGTTTGTTTGTTTGTGAACAGTATTACGGAAAAACTCCTGGACGGATTTCGACGAAACTTGGTTGGGGCGGGGGGGGGTTAGGTATAGTCCAACGATCATGCCATTAGATTTTGGACTTAGTCCAAAGTCCAATATGGCCGCTCTGGCGGCCATTTTGAAAAAATATTTGAATTTTTGTTTTTGCATTTATACATGTTTTAAGTGATTTCCAACCCCCAAAAAAATTGTTAGAGAAAAAAAAAACAATTTTGCAACTTTTTTTAAAAAAAATTTCGATTTTATTTGAAAAATATTTGAATTTTTTTTTTTTTTGCATTTCTACATGTTTTAAGTGATTTCCAACCCCCCCCCCCCCAAAAAAAAAAATTTGTTCGAGAAAAAAAAACAAATTTAGCAAGTTTTATTTCAAAAAAATTTCGATTTTATTTTTTGGGCATTTCTGCATGCGCGTCGATCTAGGTTAGTTTATTCAATCGTGGTTCAGTAAAGTCTGATCCGTTTTGACCTGCAATGAATAGGATATCAGGTTCACTTAAGTGACCCAGCAGTATTGGCGGCGGAGGTTTTGCACTCTACCGAGTGCTCCCCCTCTAGTTTGCAAATGTTTCAACTATTTTATTAATTTCTTCAACAATACATGAATAACACAGCGATTAAACAATATGTGGACATTAACGATGTGGCTTATTCTTTCTTCTTCCAGATGCAGCATATGGCTGTGGGTAGCATCATTTGCTGGGAGCACAGCTGTGCCGCTGATGCAGTGCTCCTCTAGATTAGAGCAGGAATTTGGAATTTTGCCTGGGTGCCAGTAATGACTTCCCTACTGTTTCTCGAAAGACGCCGTGTGATATTCAATGTCCACCACCAAAAGGTGCTCGCAGAAAGTCTGCCAGATTGGCACCATCTGAGTGATGGCACACAATTTGTTGCCTTGCCCTACCTGCAAAACACCAGGTTGACAGTTTATAGCTGGGTCGATATTTGAACCTCGACCTGACAGCTCAGAGGGGAATGTACATACCTCTATGTTATTGCGATGTGGATAATTAATCATGACTTATTTCAGATGAGTGTCAAGGTGTCTCTTCTTCCTCCTCCTCCTCCTCCTCCTCCTCCTCCTCTTCCTCTTCTTCCCCTCCTCTTCCTTTTCCTCTTCCTCCCCCTCTCAAAGCAAGCTCGATGAAGTACAAGATAGCAGTTTCCTTCCTCGGGTCATTAATGTTCTGTGAGTCCCACAAAGTCTTCATAGATTACAATTAGGCACAACAAATTCCAGCACATCCAAATCCCCTCTTGTTCCATAACAGTGTGCTGTTAAGCCTCAAGTAGATAGGCAGCAAGTGCCACGTGAACTCAACAAAAATTCTTCTTCTTCTTCTTCTTCTTCTTCTTAGGTCGGCTCTCAGGCCGAACTCAGATTGCATCCATCATCAGTTTCCAGTCCTCTCTCTCAAGCATTGCTGTGTGCAATTCCTATCTCTATCTCCAGGACTGTATCCTCCTTCAACATGTTGATGTAGTTGAGAGCTGCTCTGCCTTCCATGTTTCGGTGTCCAGAGCATAAGATTTGGAAGCAGGTTTGTTTTTGCGTCGGAACCAGTGCCCAGAAATCCTGAGACATCTTTGTCAAATTTTAGCAGACAGCCTTGGAAGAGAACCATGGAGCTCTTTATTTATCCTATGTTCAGATCAATTGACATTGAAAGCTGAACAATTAAGTCAAGTATAGCATCCATCAGGTCCCTTCTCATTGGTCACAGTGAGGGTCCATGCTTCACTTCCATAAAGCAGGATGGACTCAACTGTTGCCAGAAACAGTTATTCCTTGATACGCCGAGAGAGCGTCAACTTACAAATTCTTGAAAGCTTGTTGCAATCCCTTCATGTAGCAGCTTTCCTTTGTTTGATATCCTGAGCAGTTGTGTTAATTCAGGAACCAAGATATTTGAAGTAATTGACTGTTTCAAGTTTTATCCCATCATGTGATGCGATTTAATTCTCTCTAGACTGGTTGAATGCCATCACTTTAGTTGTATGACCATTAATTGTTAGGCTGATCTTACCGGTGCTGGTTTTGACTCTCTTGAAAATTTATTGCACTTGCTGAATCTCTTCCGACAATAAGGCCAGTCATCGGCAACGTCAAGATCAGCAAGAACCTCCAGTTTGACTCATGTACTTTTTCTTCATTCTACTGCAGTTGAAACCGCAATTCCTGCTTCTTGTCTTTGTTCGCATTTCTGAGTGCCTGATCAAGCGCTACGACAAACAGGTAAGGAGAAAAAGGTGTCTCCCTGCAGTACTCTGGCTAGAATTTCAAAAAGCTGTTTCTCCATCGGATGAGAGTATCTTGGCACATTTATCCCAGTGCATATTCGAAATCACCTTTTCGAGTTGATCGGGGATTCCATATGCTGATAAGATCTTCATCATCTTGCCACGATGGATGGAATCATAATCTTGACATCACCGGTTCCAGTTCTTGAGTGGCGGTTCCTCGTTAGGGTCTCTGCCGACTTTCTCAACAATAAGTTTTCCCAGTCATTTTTGTCACAATTTTACTGTTATTTTGATATCTCTGTGTTTACTATGTGTTTCTAGTTCAGTCTCGTGTTATTGTTGTTGAGTTTTCTTCGTCTTTTCATATCGGGTTTCCTTGAGGCCTACCCTTCTTCCCATTTGTGTGCATGATCATGTTTAATGTATTTTCTCCTTTTTACTGTCAGTTTATATTTTCTCCACTTTCCCCTCCATCCTCCTTCTATCCCTCCCAACTATACCCTCTGTTTCATGTCTTAAAATATCAAAAAATACAAAAAAAAAAATCTTCTCCTCACCTTTATACCCCACGTAACCGAGTGATTTCTGGTACCGACTCTTCTTCCTCCTCCTGCCGATCAACCATCCTACTTTCGCCAATCCAAATTCACCATACACCTTCCCGTTTTTTTTTCTTCCACCTTTCCTTTACCTAATTAAAAAAAAGTCTTTCTTCTTTTAACCTCTCACGTTACACCTCCCGTAACCAGGTGTTTCTCCACTCCCTCCTTCTTCTTGTAACTTTCGTCGAACTTCCAGCTTCTTTCTGCATTTGCTGATCCAAATTTAACATACACCTACACGATTTTTCTTCAACCTTTTCTTATCCTAATCGGATGTAATCTTTATGAAAAATTTAAAATAAAATAAATTTTAAAAATCGTCTGTTAAAATGTTACAACTTCCTCTTTCACACGTGTGTTTCTCGGTATTGTATCATAATTCACTACTCTTCTTCTTCTTCCTTAACAGACTCTTTTCAATTCGACCTTTCCTTCATCCTGTGTCGAAAACGTCCGACTGTTACGTTTATTTTCTCTATTCTCTTAATTCACCTTTATTGCATCCCTCATGTAATGTTTTTAATCACATTTCTGACTTAAAAAAAACAAGCTCAAATGAGCTAAGATCCTCGTGCTCTTAATGATGACGTCATAGAAACGAATATGACGTCATTGTGATGTATCAGGTTTGCGATAAATAATTATCTGTGCTCATGCCCGGCTTGATTCCCACAAACAAAATTCAAACAGCTTGTCTAGTTTCGGAGATAATGGTATAGGAGATTTCCATTAGTGGCGATATTATGACGTCAACTTTTTTTCTAGGAATAATTTCCAAAATCGGAGATGGTTACTGCCTGCGCGTGGGCTTTCTGCATATACATGGCAAGTTTCACAAAGATCCGATGAAAACTCTGGGTTGTGAAACAAAAAATGTCAAAAAATAGGAATGACGTCATAAAAATTGATATGACATCATAGTGATGTATCATATGTGCGGTAATTCATCTCTTCTAATGCCCTGCTCGATTCCCGCAAACAGAATTCAAAAAGCTTGCCTCGTTTCGGAGATAATTTTTTAGGCGATTTCCATTAGCGGAGATATTTTGACGTCTATAACTTTTTTTTCGAGGAGGAATTTTCAAAATCGGAGATAGTTACTCTCTGCGCAGGGAATTTTTACATATATATATATATATATATATATATATATATATATATATATATATATATATATATATATATATATATATATATATGCCAAGTTTCAGGAAGTTTCGATGAAAACTGTAGGCTGTGAAACAAAAAAGTCCACAAGAAGAAGATTAAGAACAACAACGTGAGTAAGACTTACAGATCCTCCACGAGGATCTAAAAATTTAAATCCCAGTTTGCAATGCATGTTCATGTTCCATCAATCATACCTTGTTTCTAACTTCAGTGCCAATTCACCCCACCTCCTAAAATTTACCTCCTCCCAACCCCTCACCTGTTATACCCTCTCCTTACCCCCCACCCCCCACACACAATCTTACCCTCACCTGCTATCCCCTCTCCTTACCCCTCCCATCTTGCCCCTCATTCTACCTCCGCTCTTAGCCCCTCCTCACCGTCTTCTGCTTCAGTATCAGCTTCTCCTCTGTTGGCCCAAACCTTTTGGTGTTCTAATGTCTGTGGACTCCATTCTAACCTAACAGGTGTCTCACTCTCTCAATCAGTACACTCAACATTTCAAACATGATCTTTCTTTCCTCTCACTCCACCTCCTCTTCCCAACCCATAAAATATTGTAACTCCCCCTGCCTGCTCCCTTCTTCACCATACCACAACCAAGTCTCATCCTTCCACACTCCCTACTATCCAATTGCCTTCCCCTTGGCCAAGACTGCTCTCATCGTCTCCCCTCCGTCTCAAAGCACCCTTCACACTCTTTCCCCCTCCAAGCTTCCCTCTCACCTTTCTCAAAAACTCCTCCCTTACCATTCTCCCTCAACTCTCCCCTCTCACCCGACTCTGTCCAATCTCTCCCCTCACTCCCCCTTCACAAAGTTGCCCCCTCTCACATTCACAAAGCTGCCTCCTTCCCCTGCCCTCTCTCTCTTCCATCTAATCCCACCACCTCCTCCAATATTCAATTTCCTTCTGTCCCCTCTCGTATTACTCCCCATCTCCACTGTGCTACATCACATCACCACTGAGCCTTTTCTCCTCATCCGGCTCTTTCCCCTAGCTCTTCTGTAATCCCTCACACTCTGTCAACATCTCTCCCTACCTCCCCCTCCCCTCCCCTGCACCCAAAGCCTCCTCCTAAAGAGGAGTGAACCGTATCCTCCTCAAAGTCTTCCTTAAGAGTGTGGACATCAAACATCCGGGGCATTTGCTCAAACCTGACAGATATTTCCATATAGGTTGCCACTGACAAACGAGACCTAATCTGCTTAACAGAAACTTTACTCCTTCAAGACGTGTCTGACTCCCTTGTATATCTCCCTGGTTACTCCCTCCTCCTGTATGACAGACCTGAGCCTCGTCCTGGTGGAGGAGTTGTTCTCTTCATCAAAAACTCTATTCTTCACTCTCCATGCACTGCCCTCACTCCCCCACACCCCCAGGAATGCCTCTGGCTACGGCTTCCCCTCCACTCCCACCTCATGTTTATATGTGTCTTGCACCATCCACCACACAGTGATGACTCCATTTTCACCTCACTCGCTGAAAACATGGACCAACTTCTATCCTCTCATCCCAACTCTCTCTTCCTCATGTGTGGTGACTTCAATTGTCATCATGCCAGTTGGTTCGGTGTGGGTACCTCTCTCACCTGTCATGGCACTTCAGCAAAAGACTTCTGCGACTCATTGGGACTGACTCAATCGGTCAACTTCCCAACTCGGATCTCAACCAATGGTACTCCATCTCTTCTGGATCTGATTTTGACCAATTTCCCTGAAAATATCTGCTGTTTTTCCTCTGCGCCACACAGTTCATCTGACCACATACTTGGCAAAGTAGACAGCTGTTATTAGAGAACCACCTCAGCACCATCGAGTCTGGCATTTCACTCAGGCCGAGTGGTAGGGTCTTCAAGCAACCATCAAACTTTGAGACTGGTCTCCCATCGCTACTTTCTCTGACATAAACTCGTCCTGAGAATTCTTTCAAAGAAACTTGCTCTCTCTCATGCACAGATTTAACCCATTTCGTCTTCAGTTGTCCTACCCTTTCTCATGTCCATGGTCCACTGAAGCTTGTGGTGAGGCAGTTGTCCTGAAAGAACTTCCCTTCACCTCATGGGAGGCAAATCCAACTGAAGGCAATCTCAGTTCCTTCCACAAAGCTTGGAACAAGTGTGTGTCTACCCTGGAAAGAGCCAGGAAACAATATCTTTCTCATCTCGAGTCCAAACTCTCAAACCTGTCTCCATCCTCGAAATGCTGGTGGCATCGAGTTAAGTCTGTTTCTGGTGTACGTTCCCCATCCATTCCCTCCCTGACCTCAATTGGCCGCACAGCTGACACTTCACTTGAAAAGGCTGAATGCCTAAACTCTGTGTTTGCTTCTAAATCTTGTGTCCCAAACCCATCACTTTCTGTACTCACCTTACCCAGTCACACCCAGCTGTTTGTGGTCTCTGTGTCCTTTTCTCCTGACAAGGTGGAGAGCTTGCTGTCAAACCTCGACTCTGATTCTGCAACCGGTCCAGACAGGATCAGCCCATGTGTCCTAAAAATATGCTCCACTGCTCTTGCTCACCCTCTCTCTGTTCTATTCACCATCTGCCATCCGCTTGGAAATCAGCAAACATTACGACTCTGCATAACAAGGTGCGAGAACTTATCCTTGCAACTACAGACTAATCAGCCTTCTCCCAATAATCAGTAAGGTTGTGGAATCCATCATCGCTTGCAACATTAAATCCTTCCTCTTCTCCAATGGCCTGATTTCGATCATCAACTTGGATTTACACCAGGTCACTCTACCCTGGATATGCTGCTTCTGCTCTCCCAATAATGGATGGAGGTCCTCAATGCCAGACATGAGATCGGAGACATCTCCCGAGACATATCGCATGCTTTCGATATGGTCTGGCACTCTGCCATGATCACCAAACTCTCTTCCTCTGGTACCAAGGCAAGCTCCACTCATGGCTCGCAGACTTCCTCTCCAATCGCAGTCAACATGTGGCCCTTAATGGAGTTTTCTCATCCCCTCTTCTTGTCCAGGCTGAAGTTCCTCAAGGCAGTGTTCTGGGCCCTGTTCCTTTTCTCATTTTGTTGAATGATCACTCTGACTCTCTGGAAAATCCTCTTTAACACTTTGCTGATGACTCCACCCTCTGCCATACCATCTGTCATCCCTCAGATCGCCAAGCAGCAGCCTCTTCACTCTCTGCAGATCTGGGTAAAATCACAAACTGGTCCAACACGTGGAACATGTCATGGTACAATCTGGACAAATCTCACACTCTCACTCTGTCTCTCCAAAAAAACCATCTGGAAACCCCACATCTACTTTCCCAGCAATCCTCCTGAAGAAGTCCTTTCATTAAAACTTTTGGGCCTCACTATCTGCCATGATCTTTCCTGGAAAGCCACATCTCCAAGCTGGTCTCCAAAGCCAGTCGCCGATTGGGCATTCTCCGTCATGCAAAGTCCTTCCTTGGCACAGCTGAGCTCCTGACCACATACAAAGCTTTCATTCACAGCCTGTCGGAGTACTGCTCTCCACTCTGGGCTGGTGCTCCTGCCTCTCACCTTTCCGCTGTGGAAACCAAGGCATTTAAGATCATTGGTATCTCCTGCGATGAGGCTGAGTCTTCGGTTCTCTCACTGTCTCACAGGTCGGTGGTCTTTCTGTCTTCTACCATCTCCTCTCAGGCCTCCCCCCCCCCCCCGTTGTCAGCTATCTGTCCCGCCCATATTTCTCCAGGGCGCTCAGGGTCCGCCCGCAACCCCCGTCTGGGAAAACTACCAAAATCAAGAATCACTGCTCATCTTCATTCTTTCATTCCTTTTTTTTCCCACCTTTGGAACAAACTCCCACACACTCTTCAAGCCTACTCTTCCCTCCAGGTCTTCAAAACAACTGTTCACCACCATCTCTTATCTTACCCCATCCAAAACCATGATCTTTTCTACCCCCTTTAATCTACCCCAAACCCATCTCTTTCAAATTCCCTGCTTTCCTTCCTGAAAGTTACTGTCGTGTCCATCTTGTTTGCGCAGTTACCTTGCCCCATCCTGCTCCCTTTCACAGATCTCCTCGTGTCTATTCCCCATTGTTTTCTACTTCCATCTCCCATCACTCCTGTCTCCTACTTCACTAGTTCTACATTCTCTGTGTTAGCTCTTGTTTGTGCCTTGACATTGTCTTAAAAAAAAAAAAAATTCAAAAGCTTTTGAAAAAACCAATGAATGTCATTGTTGCAGGAAGGCTTTGGGCAAGAATCTCTTCCATTGACCTTCACCGTATGAAAATGTGCCCAACTATTGGCCTTTTGACATAAATCTATTTAATTTGACCTCAGTTGTTGATCAAGAGCAGTACGGATTAGATTGTAGATGTTGGAAACTATTGAGAATCGGCTAATAGCATTGAGAGTAGGATGGAGGCTAATCCTGAAACTAAATAGAGCCTATAACCCAGCATCATAAATGTAAAGAAATCATTGGATGTATATTGGACATAATCCCTTGAGCAAAACATTTTTTAATGAAGTGCATCTGGATGCCCCTTTACCTACCACCAGCATTCCTCCTCCCTGGATTCACCTTTATATTGGACATTCAGTTTTTCACTGTTATTGAGTCTTTTTTTTTTTTTGGTAAAACTGTCTGCCATACTTTCTAAAGTGACTTGTGCCTGCCAAAATATTGTCCCTTGTCATGGTATTTTAGAACCCATAACTTGCCAAGTACATAAAATTGCTGAAGACAAAATAACATTGTCATAAGCAGAATTCTGCAGGGCCTTGAAAGAGCCTGCCTGCTGATGAACATTTCGATGTAGATCGGCCAATATCGACCATCAATGCATCGTTACCCTTATCTGGAGTGCATGGTGTGCACTTACCCTGTAAATAACTCGATGAGTTAACCAAAATCAGGAAGAGCATTTACCAAACTTTTTATCAAATGCATCGTTTTCCATCTTCTTTTCACAGCAATATTTTTTGTTTCTGCCATTTTGCCTGTCAAATTGCTATCGTGTCTTCCTTTCGATTTAACATTTGATAGATGCATTGATCCCTTCAGCAGTTTTTTTCCTCGAATGAACTGGTAATGCAAGCAATGAATGCCCAAAGGGGGAGACATTTCGTCGACCGAGAATTAACAGGGTCCAACTACACTTTTTTAAAGTTTGAGAAAAATGAAATCAAAAATTCAAAGTGGAATTGCCGCAATCTCATAACATTTTATTTTCATATCGTGTGCTACATAACAGGTACATATAAAGGTTACATAAAATAATCTCACTTAGTTTCCTCTGTTGCCCTTCTACATGGACTTCTTCTAAATTTGAATGAAATGTCAGATAGACCCTGTTAATTCTCGGTCGACGATTTGATGAAACTTCAAAAGTGCACATGGCAAAACACTGACGATGGAGTGGCATTGTCATCGTCCTTTCAGATTTTCTGCATGAACCGTATCCACTGATTAGCTGGCGTGAGTTTTTTTTTCCGAAACGAGTCCTTAGAGTTGCATAAAGATTAATTTGCAAAATATTTTGTCAAATTTGATATTGGAATGCCAAACAACACATATAACTTACCCGTTTTGGTTAAAAAAATTTTTTAACAAGTTGAATAGACATCTGGAGCACGAGGTCTGATATGTAATTTCATTTCCATGATGTTTTGGATCGGTGAACACCAACTATGGAGCAGGAGGTGAAACTTTCAAAAGAAAATTACTCGACGATGGAAAAACTTTCATGTTCACATTCATACATAAATGGCGTTCATAATTTGAATTTCATGAAACATTCATGCTCTTTAAACCAATATGAGTACACCACATGACACATCATGATCCCACAACAAAACGGAGATTAAAACGTTTCACCAACTATACAGTATATAGCATTTCTTAATGGAGAGATGTCTGCAATTCAACAGACATTTATTGCGTAAATATTTCCTCAATGATAAATACATCCCGACTACAATACAAAATGTCCCTACACATGGCAATTGTGGCAATAAAGTGCAGACTTTGTTGACGATGACATTTTCGTTTCTGCACATAAGATTTGAAACAGCTCATGGGCAAAGAGGTCATGGTTATTGGTCATACGATGGCCTGCTTGACCTGAATTATGATTTTGAAGATGTGATGTAATCCTAATGGCCTGTTCTCATGACTGATACATATTTTATTCTCTCTTGTATGCTTCAGCACTATGAGCAAGTGAAATACCATGTGATTTTGGGTGCACGCCTCAGCACCAAGGACTTTATAGACGGCATGCACAGGCCCTCCATGCTGGGGCCTTCCTTTCAGCTGGCCTTCTTTCATCGTGAGAAGCAGGTATATTTCCAACTCCACCATACCATCTCTTCGCTGAAAACTTGACCTTTTACTGCCAAAAATCTTCAAAGCATTCGTTCAATTCACCATTCTATCTTATCTATCACCTCTCCTCTCCAGACCGTAAACTCTTTCATACACTCTTTATCGAAAGGTAATATGGTCAGCACCTCACCATTTAAGAGGACTCTTCGCTTTCAGCATAAGTATTACCCTGCATGCCGGAGTCGTCGTGTGGTTCCTATAATGGCCATTACTCACAAACACCGCTTTTGTACTTTAACCCAGTATAGTATGTTATTCCCTCGAGCCTTGTATTTCCATACATGAAGAGCTTAGATGCAAAACGCTGTATATCCATTTTGATCATCCTTACGGTAATTAACAGACGGGTATGTGTTGATTTGTGTATGATTGTGTTTGTCACACTACTCCTCCTAGTTCTGGGCCGATTACATCCAGATTTGCTACATAGGATCAGCATGACCCTGCAATAAGTGCACAGGGGTGATTTTATCTTTGTCAATGGTCTAGGAGGGTGGGGGGGTGGGGGGGATGCACCTTCCCCACATAAATGTGTATCATGTGGCACCGCTCCAGGTGGGAGAGGTTATTTAAAGTCCCCACGCTTTACAGTACAGCATTTGTGTCCCCACATTTTCTAGTGCAGTGATAGTGCAGGCATTATATGACATGACCTCACACAAATTGCAACAGAAACTCTTTCAACTAGTTTATTTTCATAACTATGTCCTGTATAACATATCGGAAGTCCTGAGGAATCCAAGTGGTGGAAACTATTGAAAAGTACTGAAATCGGTGATGGCATTTTTCTCCAATGCCGCCCATGTTAAAATAATGGATTTTTGCATGTCTGCTTGTCTGATGTCCACACAAAGGGTTCAGTACTATCCACAATCTGCCAGAAACTTTGTTTTACATGAGACATGATATTGGGTGCAGTACAGTGCATGTTCAAAAGGAAATTCACAACAAATTGAAGAGATTTGCATTGTAAAAACGGTCAAGTTGAAAGTTGCAAAATGTGTAATCAGTGAAATTCATGTGTGGTTATTTGGCACAGTTAGTGTACTTTAAAAATGAATACTCATGTTTTTTTTTACATTATTGTAGTGCCATCACATCCTGAACAATGAGTGGCCCTCCAAGATGTGCCATTTGTAAGGACCCTGCAGAGGGGGGGGGAGGGTGGGGGTGGGGCAGACAGCCACCATCCACACTTACTGAAAAGGGGAGTGACGCCATAAACCGAACAAGTAAATCCAGAAATGATGACATTCATACATCACCTGGGGAACTGGTTCATCAAGTCTGCTGCAAGAAATATACCAGCCAACAACAAATGGCGAAAGCACTAAAGGAGAAAGAACAAGAGCAAGTCGACAGGCACATGCGACTATGCTCAGCTGATGAGAAGGAGTTCCATTATGACAGAGACTGTCTGTTCTGTGGGAGGTCAGCGCATGTTAGGACCAATAGGAAGAGTTCTGATTGGACTGTATTCCCAGTGAGGACAGTTGAGTTCAAGGATACGCTCTTGAAATCTTGCAATGAAAGAGGAGATGCCTGGACAGTCATAGTGAAAGCTCGTGTATTGCATGTGCATGACCTGCATGCTGCAGATGCAGTGTATCACCAAGTGTGCAGCATAAATTTCTATACCAAGAAGCAAATGTCAGCAGCTCATCAGACCAACAAAACTGGGTCAGCTACAAGACGAAGAAAGATTTAATGCCTTTCTGGAAGTTGCGAACTTTCTCGAAGAAAATGACAATGAACAGATCACGATCAATGATCTTGTTAGCCGGATGGAAAACAATCTCAATGACTCAGAATGTCAAGCATATAGCTACACGCAAATGAAGTTCAAACTGAAGGAACAGTTCAGTAACAGAATCATCCACACCGAGATTAATGGGAAGCCAAATGTGGTTACCTTCAGAAGCACAGCCAAAGCGATCCGCCAGGACTTTTATGCTCACAGAAAAGCTGATCCCAAAACAGAGAAGAAGAGGATTATTGAAACTGCTGCCAAACTTATCAAAAATGACATCAAATCATTGGAAACATACCATGATGTATATCCTGACTGTGAATCACTGAAATCTGAAGAGGATGCCATCAACTTTCTTCCAAAAAGCCTCAGGGTTCGACTGAAAGGGTTGCTTTGGGTAAAATGCCGGCATGAAAACTCCCTCCATCGGACAAGCAATCATACAGGCAACCCACCCAAGAGTTATTCTGGTGCCACTGCAGATTGGGCTAGGAGACCAGGTCCACCACCACTTTGCATCACGCTTCCTGGTCGATACGCTTCACAAGCTTGGATTCTGCTGCTCCTACAAGGAGGTGCAAAGATTTGTTCGCAATGCTGTGGTGTCGCTTAGAACTGACATTCCTGGCTTCTCCGGTGAGTTCATCCAGTATGCCGCTGACAATGTGGACCACAACATTCGCACCCTGGATGGCAACAACACCTTCCATGGTATGGGAATGACTGCTGCCGTTACACCAGCTACCAAGACCATCAATCACATCCTCAGACAAAAGGTCACCCCTGATGTATCCATGGTGGGAAGAGTTCCAATTCTGTTCCATAGGGAAGTAGGTAGTGGAACAGACGCAGTGACGTACCAGAAGCTTGTCACTATGGAGGCACAAGACCCAACGGCAGACCTGGATCTTATATGGAAGACAGCCATCATTTTTGCCCCACCAAGGCCAGCATGGTCTGGGATGATGCAGTTTGTACAGCATGGCTATCATCCAGGGAAATCATCCTTCGTCTTACTTCCAATGATCAACATGAATCCCAGTGACACCACATGCATCTTCTCAACACTAAAGTTTGTAAGTGAGCATGCCCGCCGCCACAATGCCACACCAATCATTACCTTTGATCAACCACTATGGTGGAAGGCCCTCTTGATCATCGATGCTGAACCGGAAGGAAGCGACTTGAGCAACATAGTCCTGAGACTTGGAGGCTTCCACACCGAGATGAATTTCCTGGGGTCCATCGAACATTTAATGGCTGGATCTGGGTTACAAGAAGTTCTGGAGCTCGTCTATGCAGACAACGCCATGGTGCACATGATGACAGGGAAGGGAATAGCACGGGCTGTGCATGCACACCTCCTTGTGGATGGTGTCCTCAATGCCATGATTGTGTCTGACGCACTTGATGTGGCTCTCCCTCAACAGTCTGGTGAGCCAGAAGATGCAGATTCACAGGAGATCACTGATGCACAGATGTTATCAGATGAAGATACTCCAGCTGGAGATGGGACGGGAAACCCTGATCTGGATGAAGTTGCTGTCCTCTATGAACATTTGATGGAGGGATCAGTGCCTGCAGAGGAAGCTTGTCATGCTGATGTGGTGCTCAGAATAAAGGAACTGCTAAGAAACAAAACCGAATCCTTGAAATCCTCAAGTAGGACTGTTGCCCTCTGGTTGCAGTACATGGATATGGTAGACGTACTTCGCAAGTTTCTGAGAGCAGAACGTACCAGAAACTGGGCACTGCACCTTGAGGCAATATCAGAAATGCTTCCTTTTATGGCAGCATCTGGGCACAATCTCGACACGAAATCGACTCGGATCTATGTGCAGCGGATGTGCAAGCTCCAGGAGGAACATCCAGATGTCTACCAGAGATTTGAAGAGGGATTCCATGTGGTCAGAAGAAGTGATCGCCTATGGGCTGGCCTGCCGTAGATCTCATCATTGAACAAGTGCTAATGAGAAGCATGAAGACCAGTGGTGGCCTCACAAAAGGGCGAGGGATGACAGAACAGCAGCAACGTGTAACATGGCTCCTCGCCATGCCAGTTTTTGCTGAAGTCAACAATGCCATGCAAGAGCTAAAAGGAGTCAATTACAACACTGGTGAGCAAAACAAGGACATGACAGATGCAAGGCAAGCACATGACCTGAAGGACACACATGCAGTTCTGAACTATCTCCATGAAAGAAACCCCTTCTGCCCTGATCCAAGCTTGCGCAGTGTCTCGACTGTGGTCCATGCACACACTACTGTGAATTTTGACAAGGCAAAGACCATTGGGAACACCATCTTGGCCAGCATGGATGGACACACCACTGCTGAGTACACATTCATGAAAAGGGATCAGGCAATCACCTTGAGCACGCAATCATCAGTGAAGATTGGTGGCGAAGCAGTGCAGGTGGGTCCTCAACTACTTTTCCAGCGACTCACAGTTGCTGAAAAGCATCATGAGATCTGGCATCAGTATTCAAGTATGAGCTGTGCAGTCATCCACCAGCACTGTTTGACACCTCCCTAATGCTTCGACAGCCACATAAGCCAGTGCTATCAGATGCTATCTGGGCCGTCTTCACACCTGACCTTCCAGGGATCACAGGCCAGGTTCAGTACGTGCTGGATGGTGGAGCACTTGTTCAGCGCATCCCATGGACACGTGGATCCACATACAATAACATCTGCAGGTTGTACACCGAGTATGTCACAAGAAAGTATGGGGAGGCAATTGTCGTTTTCGATGGTTATGAGGGTACATCCACCAAGGACATGACACACCAGAGACGAGCAGGTAGGAGGACTGGAGCAACCGTGACTTTTGATGAGGGCATGCCTGTTACAATGAAGAAAGACGAGTTCCTCGCAAACAACACAAACAAGCAACAGTTCATCAACATGCTCAGTGGCAAACTGCAGAAGAAGAACTGTCAGACGTATCATGCTTCAGGTGATGCTGATCTCCTCATAGTGCAGAAAGCAGTGGAGTCTTCAACCACAACAAGCACTGTGCTCATCGGTGATGATACAGATCTGCTCATGCTCCTTATCTACCATACCAAGCTCGAGTCACAAAACCTCTTCTTCCAACCTGAGCCAAAGAAGAGCACAAAGAACCCACGTGTCTGGAACATCAAGGCTCTCAAGCAGCAACTGGGTCCCAGTGTGTGCACTCACATTCTCTTCAACCACGCGATCCTTGGGTGTGGTACTACATCCCGCCTGTATGGCATTGGTAAAGGAGCCGCCCTCAAGAAATTCACAACCAGTGATGACTTCCGTGAGCAAGCTACAGTGTTTGACACACCGTCAGCTTCTACAGCAGATGTTGTGGCAGCAGGAGAGAATGCTTTGGTCTGCCTGTACAATGGTAAGCCTGGGGAGGGACTCAACTCACTACGACACAAGCACTTTTGTGAGAAGGTGGCTACTAGAACTTCTTATGTACAGCCACAGAGCCTACCACCTACCTCTGCAGCAGCAAAGTAACACAGTCTCCGCGTGTACTACCAGGTGCAGTAGTGGAAGGGAACCGTGGATGAACTTCTGCCACCAGACTGGGGATGGAATGAAAGTGATGGGGAGCTCATCCCTGTCCAAACTGACTAACCACCAGCTCCCCAGGAGCTCCTGCAGGTCATCAGATGCAGCTGCAAGACAGATTGCAGCAGCCTAAGGTGCACATGCAAGAAGCACGACATTGAGTGCTCTGTTGCATGAAGCAACTGCAAAGGATCAGGGTGTGCAAATTCATTTCAGACTGAATGTGATGACGATGACGATGATGAAACCAGTGGTTGAGTAACCAGACAACCTAAAATATTATGTTACCTTATATAGTATAATAGTGCTGTTACTTTAAAATAATATCTTCAGAAGAACATGACTTTTTATTGTTCCACATTATTTGTTGTGTTGAACATCAGTGCATGCACTATTAAAGTATATATGCCAGGCCATAATAAATGGATTTGAATCATTTCGAGGTCTTATCTGAAGGCACGGGTCATCTCAATAATAAAAAAAATAGCACCGCAAAGCGGGCGTAACCCCTCAGCTCCTTGACGCAAACCAATTTCAAGATGGTGGCCATATTGAAAACCGCAGCACGCCCATTTTCGAAAGGAACCTTCCTCTACTCAACCCCAACAAACCCAGTAAAAATGGATTTAATCGGACAAGGCGTTCTCCTCGAAATCGATGGAAACCAATTTCAAGATGGCTGCCATGGAGGCCACATTGAAAATCGCAGCGCGCCCATTTTCGAAAGGAAACCTTCCTCTACTCAACCCCAACATACCCTGCAAAAATGGATTAAATCGGACAAGGCGTTCTCGAAACTTACGGAAACCAAAAGTTGACAGACGGATGCCCGCCCGCCCGGACGACGCCCGGACAACGCCTATGACGACAATACCCCTTAGCCAATTCGGGCTGAGGGGTAACCAGACCATCTTCCTATGGAAATATGTGTTTAGTATTACATATATAGTTATAACATTGCTAAATATCCAATTATAAAGTCGCAAAAAGTGGTACCAGAGTACGGTTAAGAAACATTTTGGAAAAAAACCAAACAAAAAAAAAAACAATAATTTTAATGATTTTAATTAAAAAAAAAAATTTCCCACCACTTGGATTCATTAGGAGTTTTTATATGTTATAGAGGACACATTTATTAGTAATGAACAGTTATCAGATTTTCTGTTGCAATTTTTGTGAGGTTCAGTCCTTATTTGTCATATAATGCCTCGACTATGAGGTGTTTTGAAATATGCAGCAAGAGGTATTTTGAATTCACATTTGAATAAGAGTAATAAAAGAATCCCCCTGTCCGCATACTCCTCCACCTCCCTCTCCTACTCCACCTCCTCCACCTCCCTCCAGTGGAGAGCCAACTCTCTCTACTCTCCAACCACCCCTACCTTACTGATATTCCTCCTCGCACAATCCACCCATCTCAACCGCGGTCTAGTTCTTGTCTTCCTACCTTGCTCCCTCAACATATCCGCTCTCTTTGCCAATCTCTCTTCCCCCATCCACACCACCTCAGCCGGCATTTAACCAATCTCCCCGTCAAGCTCATCTGCAAACCAATCTACCCCCTCAGTTCATCCATCCTCCTCCTTTCCACCCTCTTCACTTCCGTAATCCTCCTGACCCAGTTGTTCTCGCAAATTCATCGAACGTAATTCATAACTTTGTGTATATTGTAATCGTCTGTGGTGTGTTGAGTTTTATGTACCTGTCAATTAGAGGAGCGTTTCCCCTAGTTTTAAGAAAATCCTCGCACAATCTGCCCATCTCAACCGCGGTCTACT
Organism: Eptatretus burgeri; assembly: GCF_056783735.1. Taxonomy (NCBI): domain Eukaryota; kingdom Metazoa; phylum Chordata; class Myxini; order Myxiniformes; family Myxinidae; genus Eptatretus; species Eptatretus burgeri. The sequence goes on along the minus strand of NC_140970.1, from coordinate 82,604,698 downwards.
TCTTGTCTTCCTGACAGACCTGAGCCTCGTCCTGGTGGAGGAGTTGCTCTCTTCATCAAAAGACAGTATTTCTCACTCTCCATGCACTGCCCTCACTCCCCCAGCACCCCCAGGAATATCTCTGGCTATTGCTTCCCCTCCACTCCCACCTCACGTTTATATGTGTGTTGTACCGTCCACCAAATAGTGATGACTCCATTTACACCTCACTATCCAAAAACGTGAACCAACTTATATCTTCTCATCCAAACTCTCTCTTCCTCATATGTGGTGACTGCAATTGTCATCATGCCAGTTGGCTCGGTGTGGGTACCTCTCTCACCTGTCATGGCACCTCAGCAAAAGCTTTCTGCGACTCATTGGGACTGACTCAATCGGTCAACTTCCCGACCCGGATCTCAACCAATGGTACTCCATCTCTTCTGGATCTGATTTTGACAAATTCCCTGAAAATATCTGCTGTTCTTCCTCCGCTCCAATCAGTTCTTCCGACCACGTGCTTGTCAAAGTGGACATCTCTCTGGCCATTATTAGAGAACCACCTCAGTGCTGTCGAGTCTGGCATTTCACTCAAGCTGACTGGCAGGGAGGGTCGCCAAGCAGCCATCAAACTTCACCACTTTCTCCAACATCAACTCATCCTGGGAATTCTTTCAAAGAAACTTGCTCTCCTTCATGCACAGATTTATCCTCTCTCTTCTTCAGTTGTCCTACCCTTCATCCTGGCCATGGATCACTGAAGCTTGTGGCGAGGCAGTTGTCCTGAAACAACTTGCCTTTGCCTCATGGAAAGCAAACCCAACTGAGGGCAATCTCTGTTCCTTCCACAAAGCATGGAACAAGTGTGTATCTACCCTCAGGAGAGCCAGAAAACAACATCTTTCTAAGCTCATGTCTGGACTCTCAAACCTCTCTCCCTCTTCCAAATCCTGGTGGCATCTAATCAAATCTGGTTCTGGTGTATGTTCCCCCTCCATCCCCTCCCTTACCACAAATGGCTGCACTGCTGATACCGCACGTGAAAATGCCGAATGCTGAAACTCGATGTTTGCATCAAAATATTGTGTCCAAAACCCATCGCTTTCTGTACCCACCTTACCCAGTCGCACCCAACTGTCCCTGAACTCTGTGTCCTTTTCGGCTGACAAGGTTGAGAGCTTGCTGTCAAACTTCAACTCAGATTCTGCAACTGCTCCAGATGGCATCAGCCCACGTGTCCTAAAAACCTGCTCCTCTGCTCCTGCTCACCCTCTGTCCTATTCACCCTCTCATTTGCTCAAGGTCATCAGCCATCTGTTTGGAAATCAGTAAACATCACTGCCCTGTATAAAAAGGTGCAAAAACAGTTCCCTGCAACTACAGACCAATCAGCCTTCTCCCAATCATCAGCAAGGTTATGGAATCCATCATCGCTTCAGACATTAAATCCTTCCTCTTCTCCAATTGCTTGATTTCCGATCATAAATTTGGTTTCAGCCCAGGTTACTCTACCCTTGATTTGCTGCTTCTGCTCTCCCATCAATGGATGGAGGTCCTCAATGCCAGACAGGAAATCAGAGCCATATCCCTCGACATATCGTGTGCTTTTGACACAGTTTGGCACCCTGCCCTACTCACTATACTTTCTTCCTATGGTATCCAAGGCCATCTCCACTCGGGGCTCGCAGACTTCCTCTCCTGTCGTATCCAACATGTGGCCCTTCATGGAGTTCTCTCATCCCCTCTTCCTGTCTAGGCTGGAGTTCCTCAAGGCAGCGTTCTGGGCCCTCTTCCTTTTTCTGGTTTTCATCAATAATCTCTCCGACTCTCTGGAAAATCTTCTTTATCTCTTTGCTGATGACTCCACCCTCTGCCGTACCAGCTGCCATCCCTCCAATCAGCAAGCAGCAGCCTCTTCACTCTCTGCAGATCGAGTTAAAGTCACAAACTGGTCCAACACTTGGAACATGTCTTTCAATCTGGACAAATCTCACACTCACTTTGTCTCTCCAAAAGGACTGTTTGGAACCCTCTACTTTCTCAACAATCCTCTGGAAGAAGTCCTTTCTTTCAAGCTTCTGGGTAACCATGATCTTTCCATGATCTTTCCTGGGAAAGCCACATTTCCAACCTGGCCTCCAAAGCCAGTTGCCGACTGGGAATCCTCTGTCATGCAAGTCCTTCCTCGGCCCACCTGAGCTCCTGACGACATTCAAAGTTTTCGTCCGCAGCCTGATGGAGTACTGTTCTCCCCTCTGGGCTGGTGCTCCTGCCTCCCACCTTTCTCGGCTTCACGCTGTGGAAACCAAGTCATTTTGGATCATTGGCATCTCCTGCGATGAGGCTGAGTCTTTGGGCCTCCACTCTCTCACCACAGGCAGGTCTGTGGTCTTTCTGTCTTCTACCATCTCCTCTCTGGTCTCGCCCCCTCCCCCCCCCTGCTCTGTCTGCGATTTGCCCCACCATATTTCCGCAGAGCACTTAAGGTCTGCAAACAACACCCTACTGGTGAAACTACCAAAATCACGAATCACTGCTTACCTTCACTCTTTCATTCCTCTTTTTTTCCCGCCTTTGGAATAAACTCCCTCACTCTGTTCAATCCCATTCCTCCCTCTAGGCCTTCAAAACAGCTGTTCACCACCACCTCTTATCGTTCCCTATCCAAATCCTCGATTTTTTTCCCCCCATTAATCCACCCCAAATCCACCTCCTTCAAATTCCCTGCTTTCCTTCCTGAAAGTCCCTGCAATGTCCATCTTGTATTCCCCATGTACCCCGTCCCATCCCTCTCCCTTCCACAGATCTCCTAATATCTCTGTTCCCCACTGTTTTGTCCTTCCCACTACCACCTCTCTTTTCTCATGCCCCCCTCGCTGTGCGTTGTGTGTTCGCTCTCATACGAGCCTCGACAAGGTCTACAAAAAAAAATCAGCATAATTTAACTGCAGTCTTGTGAAAAATGTAATGAAATGCAGGCAACTTAACTGCAGGCAACTCATTTCAGAAAATTAACACAGATGTTTATGTGAAAAATTTTTTTAAATCTGACTTTTACTTTTCTCTGATTTAACAAAATTTATATCCCTTTGTGGGCAAAATGCTCTCCATCCATTGGCTTTTTCGTCAGGATGCCATATATCCATTATTCACTGTGTATCGTTTCAACCGTTGTGCTTCTGTTATACTCAACCCATTATTCTTTGAGTTAGGATGGATTATAAACATGACTTGTACAACAGAAAGATATATTGTGAACAATAACCCTTCAGCTGCAAAATACACATTGTGAAAATCCCTCATCAAATCAGAAAAAGTGTCAAATCTACCAACTACTGCTGAGGTATGCTGATATCACTGACTTCAAAACACTGTCGTTGATTGCCAACGAATAGTACGACACTACGTGGTAACGAGTCCATAGTAAAGCATTAACCCTCCATCTGCATCAGACTGTTGTGCAAAAAACAATGTATCAAACCACAAAAATCACCAGATTAACTAAATTTATGCTTAGGAATATGGATATCACTGACTTCAAACACTAGCTACAAAAACCTAAGAGATTCTGAGTCCATAAATCCAGTAATTTGAATCAAACACACGACACAGTGAAAATTAATAAAATTAAAAATAATAAAAAAGGTGAAACATCAAAGTTATCTTCGGGTACAGCTGGGTTATTGGTATGATATACCATCATATTTAACAAGGCGATGGAATTCTGGATACACTTTCGTTTAAACGGGATCCTCCGACTGTGTGCACTCACTGTCAACGCCAAAATCCAAACCCACAAAACATCGGACAAAGATCACAGAGAGTCATCAATATAGGATGCATAATGGGTTCTAGATTCACCATTATCAGCTGAGTTCGCAATACTGCTTTCGTCACTTTCACTGGCACCTACAGTATGTGGGTAAACTTGCATGAAACATTTTGGCATCGTGCTCACATGAAACTTGCGGGAGTTTTTTTCCCCCCAAAGCTGTGTCTAAATTGAGTTGCTTTGGTCCATTTGTGGTTAGTAGGGTTTTGCTTGTGCTTCCTATGAATTGGCGAGAGTTCAACGGGCTCAATTTAGTCTGCGAAACTATTCATCATCGAGTTAAATCGCAAGAGACTGCAATGAAAAACATCAGCAACTTGCATCCAGCACACGAGGCTGCATTCATAGGCACTGCCATATTGTGCGATGACGTCACGTGGAGTGCTCTGATTGGTCGCATAGATTTTCTGCGTTCTGTCTGTATACAATCTGTAGTGGAACTTGCAGTGTTTTGAAAGGAAAGGCAAATGTGTGCGGTGTTTTACATGTCATATGGGGGGTTTTCAACAACAAGCTCGAATGAGCTAAGATCCTCGTCCTCTTAATGATGACGGCATAAAACGAATATGACGTCATTGTGATGTATCAGGTTTGCGATAAATTATCTGTGCTAATGCCCGGCTTGATTCCCGCAAACAAAATTCAAACAGCTTGCCTAGTTTCGGAGATAATGGTATAGGCGATTTTCATTAGCGGCGATATTATGACTTCAACTTTTTGTCTTGGAAGAATTTCCAAAATCCGAGATGGTTACTGCCTGCGCGTGGGCTTTCTGCATATACATGGCAAGTTTCACGAAGATCCGATGAAAACTCTGGGTTGTGAAACAAAAAATGTCAAAAAATAGGAATGACGTCATAAACAATTGATATGACGTCATAGTGAGGTATCATATGTGCAGTAATTCATCTCTGCTAATGCCCTGTTTGATTCCCGCAAACAGAATTCAAAAAGCTTGCCTAGGTTCGGAAATAATTTTTTCGGCCATTTCCATTAGCGGAGATATTTTGACGTCATAACTTTTTTCCAGGAGGAATTTTCAAAATCGGAGATGGTTACTGTCTGTGCAGGGTATTTTTACATTTTGTTGTGGTTTCCCGCCCGTCGGCGTGCGGGCGACCACTTCTAGCCAATGGCAGCCGCTCTCGCCCACCGAACGGCAAAACCTAGTCGCAGCTTTCGAAACAACGCTGAAATCCAGCCACGGGTGTGTTTTTAATCACACCGAAAATCAGCCAGCTATTCTGTCCGCGTGTGACAGGGTCCGATCACTGAATTGTCGATTTACCTAATTATGTGCGCAGACAGAAATGCTGGGGATTTACACCTCGATGGGACCTGCTTGGAAACGAGCCGCTAAGCAGCTTGCTCCGTTTGCGATTTTCCGAGCAGTGTATATCGCCAAGCCCCGCCGGATCTGATTCTCTTATCGGTTATTAAGAACCAACTATATCCCGAATGCAATACGGCAGCTCAATTAAGGGAAAGGATGCAACGAACAGTTCGACATTCACACACGGACATTTATTACACACACGATACATATGCACTGTGCAGTCATGCAGTCATGTATGCAATCAGGCGAGGAAAACAAAAGCAATGCAATGTACAAGCACGTATGTAAGCAATGGGGGTAAGGGAACAGGACACGAGCAGAAAGAGAACTACAACCGGTTGTCTATAGTTATTATCGTACACTTAACCAGGTTTACTTAACGGACACGGCGCCACAGACTCTCATACAAAAACCCAGGAAGAAATGGAAAGAAAATCGTGACCGTGAGGTGGATTCTCGGGCTCCGTTCTCCTCGATCGGACCTCATCACGACCGACCCAGAGAGCGCTGGCGTCTCGGCGCCTTCAATCTCGTTTTCCCCGCTCTCGTCACGACCGACCCAGGGAGCTCACCGCCAGAGAGCCAGAGAGCGCGCACGATCCAGCGAGCGCAATCCAGCGAGCGCGCGTGATGCAGGGCCCAGAGAGAGAGAGAGAGAGAGAGAGATCCAGTGAGTGTGCGTGATGCAGAGCCCAGAGAGAGACAAAAGCTTCAGCGTACGCACACACACACACACCAGAGCCTGCGCCTCCTCCTTATATCTCGAACTCTGCCCACCCTCGCCTCCCGCCCCTTCTTCCAGCATGCGCGGGAAACTTCCAGAAGAAGGGCATTTTTCCTCCTGGATCGGGGCCTTTCTTTTGCCTTTTTTTCATAGCTTTCGTTGCTTTTTGTTTCTCTCGCAGGGTTATTCGTTGGGGGGTGGGGGTGAGGCCGTCGCCCGTTCTCCTTCGACGAATGCCAGGCTTCTCGCAACCATGTGCTGAGGTGGAAAGGCGGTGGTGGTTGTGGCGGTTGTGATTATGGTGGTTGTGGTAATGGTGGCGTGGCTGGCGTTTTGTGGTGGTCGTGATGGTGGTGTGGTTGGGCAGTTGTGGTTAAGGTGGTTGTTGTGAAGGCGGTTGTGGAGAAGGTGGCTGTGGTTGTTGAGATGCGGTTGATCCAAAATAAAGATAGCAAAAGAAAAACAGCTAACTGAAGATTCACTGGCCTGCACACGAATAATTCCCTCTAGACCTCGGTGGGGAAATCTAAACTGAACACGTACTTATCGACATAATTGATCTAAGGACCTATATGGTGTCCTGTGAATTTTCACAACCGTAACACTATATATGTCAAGTTTCAGGAAGTTTTGATGAAAACTGTAGGCTGTGAAACAAACTAGTTTTGGAGATAATGGTATAGGCGATTTCCATTAGTGGCGATATTATGACATTAACTTTTTTCTCGGAAGAATTTCCAAAATCGGAGATGGTTACTGCCTGCACGTGGACTTTCTGCATATACATGGCAAGTTTCACGAAGATCCGATGAAAACTCTGGGTTGTGAAATGAAAAATGTCAAAAAACAGGAATGACTTCATAAAAATTGATATGACTTCATAGTGATGTACCATATGTGCGGTAATTCATCTCTGCTAATGCCCTGTTCGATTCCCGCAAACAGAATTCAAAAAGCTTGCCGAGTTTCGGAGATAATTTTTTAGGCGATTTCCATTACCGCAGATATTTTGACGTCACAACTTTTGTTATAGGAGGAATTTTCAAAATTGGAGATGGTTACTGTCTGTGCAGGGTATTTTTACATATATACGCCAAGTTTCAGGAAGTTTCGATGAAAACTGTGTAGGCTGTGAAACAAAAAAGTCCACAGGAAGAAGATGAAGAACAACAACGTGAGTAAGACTTAGAGATCCTCCACGAGGATCTAAAAACGAGACAAAACGGAAAGACATGTCTATCAATGATGAAATCCCACTGGCATCTCAGTTTTGGTGGAAATGGCGTATACAGTACAGTGTTTTGCATCTAAGCTCTTCATATATTTTCGGCGAGTAATATGCTTACGTATTCAACATAAAAAACACATGGAAGACTCACAGAGGGAATCATTCCTCTTCAGCTTTTTTGTCCATACTGCAGGATTGGTTGAAGTCCCTGTTTTGTTTTCCTGATGGAAGGACAGAGAAACGCGGTTTTGGTGTAGGTGAGGAAACCCCGAAGTGCATTGGGAGCATGCCCTGTAGCACGCCTGATTCAGCGCCATGTTAATCTGAGCAGGCACCAGCACACAGCCATCTCTTATCATGGCTTGAGGAGAATCATCAAACCATAAATCACATAAAAACCCTTATAGAGTCTATTGAAGGCTTGTATCATTAGTGATACCTTATTTCGAGCTAATAAACAGTAATTTGAACACAAAGCGAAGCACAAAATGGTTGGTTTTTCAAGAAGCAAATTAAACTGGTCTTGTGCTTTTACAACTTATATTCTAGCTTGACACAGAGCTACGCTAATATGGAATGAATAACTTCGAAACACAGCTGCATGTAACATTCAACACAATAATGTGTTATTAGTAGTCTCTTCTGCATAATTATTCAGTCTCTTGAATCCAAAACTTATCCGGCCGGTGGTCTCCCTTTAATATTTTGTCAACATTGTCACTCAAACAATCCCTTTCACTCATCATCTAGCAATTTGAAGTTACTCCTTCAGAAGACGGACAAGTTTTCGACGTTAGATTAGAGACGGGACCCATTTTATTAACTTGTATTTTTGCCACTACCTTGCTGGCTTTGGGACTTTATCTGTCTTGCTGCACATCACTTCTTCTGATCACTCACAGTCTGTACTAATCGTCTCATTCCTTCTGACTACTGTCGATCATGTCAACTTCCTATAATTTACCCTGGTTTCCTCCACGTTAGCTCAATCATAATTATCAGTGATGTCTGTAGCTCTGTGCATTGTGACATGCGGTGACGTGATCATGTGTGTGCAGCTGTACGTGAACAATGTTCCAGTGACGGATCCTGACATACAGACTTCACGTGGAGTGCTGCACGGAATTGGACAAGTGTTGCCCGTTCAAAGGAATCGCTGTGATAGCAATGACACAAAACGAATTCCGGTACATTATGTGCATCTACCAATTATTTATTTTAGGCATCTGATGTTCTATTTTTTAAATCACTTCCTTTTATGGATCTAATGTTCACGTTATCACTCAGTGGATTGTTTATAAACATGAAAAGTATGGTTTAAAGCATTGTTCTCCATCAAGGGAAATTATTCTGTTGTCAAAACAAATTATTCTGGCACAAAACTTCAATACGTGTGAAACTTGGTGTGTGTGAAAACATGTCGCATTGGGAGCATGCCCTGAAACACACCTGATGTCCTTTGTGCGACAACATGTCATTTGTACAAGTTCTTGGCCCCATCTTCAAAATGTATTTGAAAGTTTGAAATTATTATTCTGGCCCACTATTGTACTAATTGTTGGTGTTCTCTTGCACTCCAGACCAAATGCAACCACTGCCTGTTCCCACCGCCTAAGTGCTCTTCAAGTTCTTCAATGTTGGTGGGTACATCGACACTTGCAGGGCCTTCTTGTCTAGCCTGTTGAGGCAGAATATTAAACAGCAGTATGAGGTCAAGTCACAAGGAGCTTTTTTTACTTCATCACAAGGATAAGGCTTGGGCCTAACATTTTAGCTACATACTTGCCTTCTTCCGAGGCTGCATGGCAAGAAGGCTACTGATAGACCTACCTCAAACAGGGGGACAGGCAGCTAGCTTGTAACTGCACAAATAAATTATATGGGTTGTAAAGGTGATCGTGGCTTATGTTTGTGTGAAATGTAATTACAGATTGAAGAACTGGTCTTGCTGGTGCAGACTTTTGTCGGTTTGCATTGGTAGACTGGTACAACAATGGATGAAATCAACAGGATGTTGATAAGTGTATGCTGAATGAAAGCAAGAGCAAGAGAAAGCTGATGTTTTGGGCGTTAACCCTTTGCTGGAGCAAAAGAGAGTGAACTGATTTTGCACCTCTCCCTTTTGCTCCAACGAGGGGTTATCGCCCAAAATGCCAACTTGTTACTTCCCACTTCACTTAGCATACATACCTCAATGTCCTGTTGATATCATCCATTGTTCGAAAAATAATTTCACTCTTACAACTTACAGTTTGTCAGAAAGAAGAGCATCATAGTTGCGTGTGATTCCATTATAAATGACAAGAAAATAATAATAGTTTCATTTATAAATGTGTGCATTTTACACCCTAAATCTCTTTGTTGTTCGGCTTCATCACAGCTCAGCCCGAAGTTTAAAAGAAGATGTATCTACTTCCATTACCTCTTCGGAAAAGCTCAGCTTATGGTGGGATGTCGCTACATCTGCATAAAAACCTTGATTGTGAGTGAAAGCAATTGAGCTATGGTTTTGTGAAAAATGGCTTTAACCTCTCTTGAACCTGTTCCTTTCCAGTGAGTCATTAGACAACCTCAAACATGGGAGGAAATCTCCATTATTACTGAGTTTATTACCCCACGCACGTGAAGCAAACAGCTGGGTCAATTATTTGGTTCACTTTGTCTGAAAGTCTGTCCACAAATGTCGGTTTATGATCGAGGAACAACTTAATTCAATTCAATGTTATATTTTGAACACAAATCGGAACATGGATCGGTAAACCAACCTGTAGTTCAGCAATACTTTGGCTCTGAATTTGTCCCAATCGTGCATGCACAGAGGAGTGAGATGTTTTTTCTTTTTCTCATCTCTTCTGCCTTTCTGGTCGTCAAACAAAATTGAAAATCATTCCAAACAGAGAACTTACTGTTTTTAGCGATGTCATAATGGATACGACCAACAGGCACACATAACTAATGTAACATGTTCAATAAGGTGTTACAAAAGACTGCCTCAACGGCGGTAAACTTTGGGATTTTTTTTTTCTACAACATTTGAAATACTTATTTCATTTCAATTGGATTATATACTTGAAGTTTACCTTTTTGGCACTTTCAAAAACGTTTGTTTAGGACAAAATATGACGGCATTTTACATCATCTCGACCAATCAAATTCGTTGCTCGCAGACCCCGCCCATGTCTTTTATCTCAAGATTGTGTGATGTAAGGTGTTCAATGAACTCTCTAGTTTAAATTGTTCTGTTTTCTTGATTCTGGATATTGCCATCAGGCTTATAAAGCATGTTTCTGATTTTGTATCAAAATATAGGGTTGTTCAGTCTTTTGGGAAAATTATTTGGTGGAAAAAGTTTCTTCCATATTTCATAATAGTTAATCAAATATATATTTTCAATTGATAGTTAAATGCAACAATCAAACTTGCATACAAGTGGCATTCAAAAAGAGTTACCAGCGAGATGCTCAAAATAGTCAGACGTGCCCATGTTTGTTTTTTTATTCTTCAACACCCACAGTGGCCTGCAAAAGTATTCAACCCCCTCCAAAGTTTTCACAATTTTGATGCCATCTGAGCTTATTACCCCCCCCCCCCCCGTCGGATTTAGTCCGAAACGGGGGCTTATGGATTTGGTCTCAATTTTTGTGTGCTCTCGTGCATTCATGCGTACGCAACCATATCTCAGAAATGTTTGGACCGATTTTATTTGTACTTGACACAAAGACAAACCATGATGGTATACAAAAGCGTGTCTTTTTGTTTCGCGATGCGATCAAAGATGGCCGACTGGCGAACATTTTGGTTCTAAAAAAACCCTGTGTCAGACACGTCCTCAACCATTTCTCATACATGCATTTCCCGATCTTGTTCAAACTTGGAACACAGATAATGAATGATGGCTTATATGTGCACATCATTTTTCTTCAAGATCAGATCCAAGATGGCCGACTGGTGGCCATTTTAGTCATAAAAAACAATAGATATTGAACACGTCCTCAACCATTTCTCGGACATGCATTTACGGATGTTGTTCAAACTTGGCACATAGATAACAAATGACAGCTTACATAAATAAGCATGCCATTTGTTTTTGACATCAGATCCAAGATAGCCAACTGGTGGCCATTTTCTTACTTAAATGTGTTCCCCAACCATTTCTCAGACATACACAGTCCGATTTTGTTCAAACTTGGCACAAGCACAGCACACTATGGCATGCATGATGATTCCACCCTCTGCCGTACCATCTGTCATCCCTCAGACCAGCAAGCAGCAGCCCTTTCACTCTCTGCAGATCTGGATAAAATCACAAACTGGTCCAACACTTGGAACATGTCTTTCAATCCTCACAAATCTCACACTCTCAGTATGTCTCTCCGAAAGGACCATCTCGAAAACCAACCCACATAATCTCTCAACAATCCTCTTGAAGAAATCCTTTCATTCAAGCTTCTGGGTCTCACTATCTGCCATGATCTTTCTTGGGAAAGCCACATTTCCAAGTTGGCCTCCAAAGGCAGTCGCTGACAGGGCATCCTCCGTCATGCAAAGTCCTTCCTTGGCGCACCTGAGCTCCTGAGCACATACAAAGCTTTCATCTGCAGCCTGATGGAGTACTGCTCTCTCCTCTGGGCTGGTGCTCCTGCCTCTCACCTTTATCAGCTTCACGCCATGGAAACCAAGGCATTTAGGATCAATGGTAAATCCCATGATGAGGCTGAGTCTTTGGGTCTATCACTGCAGGCAGGTCGGTGGTCTTTCTGTATTCTACAGTCTCCTCTCAAGTCTCACCCCCCTCCCCGCTCTGTCTGTTATACTGACTGTCTTCCTCCTCACATATGCATTGACCTGTTCCATTTTGGCCATCGCTAAATCCACTAAATCCACATATCCACTCCCCGCTCTGTCTGCTCTGTCTCTGTCTCCCCGCTCTGTCCCCTATATTTCCGCAGGGTGCCCAAGGTCCGCCAACAACCCCCTTCTGGTAAAACTACCAAAATCAAGAATGACTGCTCACCTTCTCTCTCATTCCTCTTTTTCCCGCCTTTGGAACAAACTCCCATACTCTCTTCAATCCCATTCTTCCCTTCTGGTCTTCAAAACAGCTGTTCACCACCGTTTCTTATCTTCCCCCATCCAAAGACATGATCCTTTCTACCCCCGTTAATCCAGCCAAACCCACCTCCTTCAAATTCCCTGTTTTCCTTCCTGAAAGTCCCTGTCATGTGCGCTGGAGCAGTGCGTTGCTGCATCCACTTTCCGCCGGTACTCCAGAGGCCTCCGTCTGGCCATCCCCCAGGCAGACGCCTATCCCATCCCTATCTCCTTGAGATGCTGATCAACCTGCTACAACCACGAGGCACATTGACCTCCTCCACTCACGAGGCTCCCTCACTGAGAGGATCTGGTGAGCAGGATCAGCGTCAAGAAAAGGAGCCACATGTCCATTCAGTCGCAGCTGACGCTCACAGATGTGCAGATAATAAATCTCATTTGAGACTCTCTCAGCAACCGCTCGTTGGACACAAAGTCCGACCAGCGACAGTCAAGGATTCTCTGAAGAGACCTGGAACCAAAGGAATTAAGTCTCGTCTCAGATCCCTGGTGAGAGTCCAAGTTTCACATCCATAGAGCAAGACTGCAAGCACCAAGGACGTGAAGACTCGGACTTTCATCATCCAGCACAAGTACCGGCAGTGCCACACCCCATGATCCAGTGAATCCATGACTCCCCAGGTCCGACCCAGACGTCTGTTGACCTCTGGCTCACAGCCAGCAGAGACATGAATATCACTGCCAAGGTAAGTGAATCTCTCCGTGACCTCAACATCTTTACCACAAACAGGTACAGACAGGACAGCAGCATCGAAGAGGTCATTGAAAGCCTGGATCTTAGTTTTGACCCAGGGAACCAGTAATCCCAGCAGCTTCGACTCCTCATTCAGCACCTCGAGGGCCCGCAAAAGGATATCTAGCGTCTCCGCAAAAATGACTGCGTAATCTGCGAAATGAAGGTCAGAGATCTTGATATTCCCAAACGATGCACCGCGACTTGATCTCTCTGACATCCTCCCCAGAATCCAGTCCATACAAGTGCTGAAAAGTGTGGGAGCCAGTACACACCCCTGATGAACTCCAGTAACAACTGAAAATAAGTCAGAGATGGTATCACCACATCTCACAGCACTCTCAGTGCCAGAGTAAAGTTCAGATATCAGTTTTATCAGTTTTGGTGGCACCCCACAAAGATCAAGAATCCTCCAGAGGGCATCCCGATTCACTGAATCAAATGCTCTCCAGAGATCATCATAGGCTGCAAGCACCCCTGCCGAAACTCTCATTTGCGTTCAGTGAGGACCCGAAGAGCAAGGATACGGTCAATCGTTGACCACTTTTGTGTGAAGTTTTGCTGTTTTGGATGCTGGTGCTCAGGCAGATGGTGGCGAACCCCATCAAGAATTATCCGAGCATAGACCTTGCCCTGCACTGAGAGCAGTGTCACCCCTCGGTAGTTGTTGCAGTCTTTGCGATCACCCTTCCCTTTCCAGAGAGGGACAATAAAGCCCGTCTTCCAGCCAGTTGGGGTGATGCTTGTGTTCCAGGCAGAGCAAAGAACTACATGCAATGATATGAGTACAGCATTTCCACCGGCCTTGAGAAGTTCAGCATGGATACCACAGATCCAAGGAGCTTTACCCCCATTTCAAACGGTTCACCGCAGCCTGCGCTTCCACAAACGAAGGTGGACCACAGTTGATTGGAGGGTCAGCATGAGGGATAGTGACATCCCTAACATCCAACTCGACTCCTGGTGGATCAGCCTGGTACAGCCGCTCAAAATAACCGGCCCAGCGGGCCTTCACTTCGGAGTCCTCTGTCAAGAACCCACCACCATCTGCTTTAACTGCAGTACACCAAGAGATGGGCTAGGAGGAACGCAATGCACAAAGTCCCCTGTAAGCAGGACAATAATCACTTGACCACAGGTGATGCTCTACCTCCTCACAGATTCCTCACACATAGGCCTCCTTGTCCACCCTTAGTGCACGTACAGTTTTATGCCAAAGCTCCCTGAACAGCTCAGCTCTGCCATTCAGCCTGGCCCTGTGACTCTGGTCAATGGTATCCAGTGTCCCTTGAGAGACAAAATTCTTCTTTGCCCTGCGGTGAGTTCTAAGACGTCTTCCGGCAACATCAAGTACGGTGGTCTTGAAAGCACTCCATAACTCTTCAAGATCCCCCAAAGCAAACAGACCCCCAAATTCTCCACTCGGCTTGTTCGCAAACTTCTCAGCTACCATCTCATCCTTGAGCTTGCCAACATCCAGCCTAGGCTGGGATGGTACCATTCTCCTGGATTTAAACTGGAACTTCAGAGTTGCTCCAACAAGCCTGTGGTCAGTGTTGAGAAACTGAGCACTCCGGTAGACCCTGCAGTTCTGGAATGTCCTCGAGCAACCATCAATGAGCACATGGTCAATCGATTTTGCCACACTGCCAGCATTGGAATACCAAGTCCACCGATGAGCCTGTGGGTGCTGAAACCATGAACCGGCTACCCAAAGTCCATGACTTCTTGCAACGTCAAGGAACTTAGTGTATTCTGGTTCACAGTTCCAGACCCAAGGGGACCAACACATGTCTCATAACCATCCCCATCAGTTCCATTCGATGCAGTGAAATCCCCCAAGACAAGAAGAGCATTTCGCTTGGGGCACTGATCAACCACAGACTCGAGCGTGGCATAGAATGCATCCTTCATGGTGAGATCACTCACCTCAGTCTGAGCATAAACGGAGACCAGGGAAATGACACCCAAGGAGTGACGAATCATTGGTCTCATAATACTCTCATTGACCGGTGTTACCTCAATTATCATTGGAATCAGCTTATTGGACAGAGCTGCAGCAACTCCTTGGACATGGTAACCATCAGAGCTCCCAGACCAAAAGTAGGTGTAACCACCTGCCATGATTTCACGGCAATCCGGTCTCCGAACCTTTGAGAGTGCTGCAATACCGATGTCCAAACGCTTGAGCTTCGATAATAACAGACAGGTGATCATCCTCTCTTAGGGATAGGACATTCCATGCACCCACCTGAAGGGACCCCTCAGGTTAACCCAAGGAGACCTCCGTGTGGTGGACGACACCTCAGCACCACCCCGACACGCACTACCACCATCTGACTCAGGAAGGTTACCCCATGGTTTCTCTTCTCTCATCAAAGATTGGGGGTCCCGAAGGCTTTGCCCCAGTCCCGTCATCCCTTGAGCTGCCCTGTGAAGCGAAGCTGCACAGGAGGTACTCCCACGGAGTGGGTTTTCAGATTTTGTTATGCTTTGAGAAAGTTTTGTGGAATTAAGGGTTTTTGGTGGCCGGAGTGTGAATCCTGCCACCAAACTTTGAAGAATAAGTAACCCAACTGCAGGAGGACATCCACAGACATAGTTGAGCACTACATATGGATGGCCATTGGCTCACAAGGAGCTCCTCCACCCTTTGACAGGGTTTGTTCTTAATCCTGCTGGGTGTCCATATCCATACACCCTCCTCACTAGGAAACCTGGTGGAGGAGATGGTTTAGTTGCCGACAACCCGACCATGAAACAGGTTAGTGCAGGCTTACATGGTACCTGTAGCAAGTCACAGATCCAATCTGGCCTGACCCAAAAAGACTCATAGCAGTTCTTGCTGCAAAAGGTGCTTCCACCATCGACTGACCTCTGGGACTGAATACTTTTGCAACCAGTGAATTTTGATTTGCACATGTTTTTTGCATTTTTTTCCTGACATGTAACCTCCTTCAACGATAACAGTGTTTAGTTTGATCTCTTCAGTTATGATTAAAAAAGGTTCATTTGTTAATATTTTTTTTGACATTATTCGTAATTCATCGAAATGTGGCATTATTGGATGGGGGTCAATACTTTTGCAGGCCACTGGAAGTGTATGTCACAAATTATTTATTATCCCTGATTATGTCACAAAAACATGAGGTTTTTTTCGAAATAATTTGAACATGTCTGAAAAAAGAAATGTTTTTGGTCTCAAGATTACAACAGCGTTTAGTACAACAGCAGGTGTTGATATGATATGGGGGATGCGGGTCTTTATTTACATCAAGTTGAAGGCTCATGGAGGAGTTTATTCATCATTCACATACAGGACCAACATGTCAGTTAACATCAATGTATTTTTAACATTCATTTCAAGGACGGGCTCTTCCTCTCGTGAGTGAGGTGTCCAGATGGGAATGCTCCAGGCCAACCAAAGTATGGGGTTATTGCAGACCTTACTTTTTTGTTTTATCGCGGCTGTTATAATTCATGCTGATACACATTGCACTTGACACCCATAACGGACTCTGTAGCAATGTCACCTGGGTCGTGGTTTTGAGACGGCGCACTGTACGATTTGATTTTTCATCGACGTGGATACCCCAAGCTACCTATAGTAATTTTACTTGTCGCAGATGCCAGACTGCTGTGATGGGTACTTTGGGAAGCAGTGCCTGCCTTGCCCTGGTACCGTGGATGCATGGTGCAATGATCATGGCGTGTGCAGCGATGGCCTAAATGGAACAGGTCAATGCATATGTGAGGAAGGATTTGGAGGGACTGCATGCGAACAGTGCCTACCCGATCGCTATGGAAAACAATGCCAGCAGGGTATGTCGAATAAGTTGCTTCTTGATTACAAACTCGATGCACTCAGTTATAAGCCACTGGGAAATGTTCAGAATTACATTTGCTCTTGCGTTGACAGACGGGAAGTAGATGCTCATGTTAATGAAGTTCTCACTAAATGCTGATTTGGCTGAAGATGAAGGCATCAAGGAAGAATTTCTGTAACTGATTCATGACTGCTGCTGCACTCACCTTCTACACTCTGTTGAACAATGAAACTGATTGTGATTTTTTTTTCGCCCCATGTCTTGTCGTAGATGCCAGACTGCTGAAATGTTTACCATTTTCTTGCACCCTAATGTTGTCTTTTTTTTAAAATTCTATTTCATAAATTCGCATTAAATCCACAAACATTGTTCATGACCCTCATGTGCATAAATTGCACCGGAGATAAAATGACTCTTCATCCAATTAGTGACACAGGAATACAGATTTGAAAACCGCAGGGAAGGGCAGGGCAGGTCGAGGTGAAGGGGATGGAAATTCTTGTGTAATTGACTATGAAATGATCAGGAAGACTTTTGATATGACAGCAGTCATTTTGTGCACTAGTATGAAGACAGATTTCACAGGAGTATTTAAATTTTTTTATTTAGAACTTTTGAGCTTCCTGAAGGTAGAATGTAAAGCAATTAACGGGTAACTATGTATATGTTGGTTTTGCACTATGGTGCGTATAAATGTCAATTCCAAATGATGATTGAAAAGGAACTCAAGTCGGTGGACTTGGCAGAAACTGGCCCCAAAATTCTGGTACCCTCTGTCGAAGCAATCACACCTGCAGGAGGCTAACATATCCACTATCCATATGCAGGAGGCAGTTTACTTTTGTGCCAGTTTTTTTTTTTTATGGCTTCACTTTGTCAAATGAAATGATTAACTTATTCTGCATCTAATTTTGACAGAATTTCTTCCATTTTGATCTTCCGCTTGCTATTTTGGGCCGTCGTAATAACGGAGTGACAACATACTTGCCTTTGAGCTGTCTTGTCTGGCTTTGATTCCCAACCTGATTAGAAACTGTCATCCTGTTGCTTCACAGTCAAGCTGCTGCAGCAATGAGTAGTATACATGCCGTCGAATGGCACATTAAGCTTAGGTGCTATCAAAATTTGATGCTGGTGGAGATTTATCCAATGATGGTATCTTTCACAAAGAGTAAGCCTCTGTGTGCTGACACCCAAGGTATAATACAAATTATTGCCTGAACTAATCTTTATCTTTCGAGCCTTTTATTTCCTCACATAAAACGACTTTTGTAGGTCTTTCGTAATGCAATCGACCAAGACAATCTGTCTATCAAAATTATTACCCCCACACTGAGTCTTAAGGGTCTTTGGGAGTCTTCAGGGTATTGGAGGTATTAAAGGGTCTTTGACGTCTAAAGGGTCTTCAGGGTCTTTGTGGTCTTTAAAGCTGAGGTGGTGGATGAAAATACCCTTCGGCCAATCCTCATGTTGGACTTGGTCTGTGTGCCAAATTTGGTGGTTGTCGGCACAGCGGTCTTTGCAAAAAATGGGAACACAGACAGACAGACAACAAATTTTGTTTATGAGATGGCAGCACCAACCCTTTTGAATATAGCTTGATGGGAACACACACACACACACACACACACACACACACACACACACACACATGCCGCACTCACACATGCGGATATCTGCTTCTACTTTTAGTAATGGATAAACAAGAAAGATGAGATAAACAAGACATCTTTTCAGGAGAAGTAACCCTTTGAACCCTGAGCTCCTTGGACTTTGGCTCCCTCTCCCTGGGCTCGCTGGAGAAAAATCCGGCCGCTCGGACGGATATATGGAGGTTTGAATCGCAGCTGGTAAAACGGCCGCGAGGGTTCAAACGGTTAATCCTGGTCACGATGCAGTTATCATGCACACCTCAAAACTTTAATTGGTTTCAGACATGCAAGTACAACAAGTGCAGCTCGATCCTTTTGGTGATAATTATGTTTCTTGACTGTGATAATTTGTAATTAAATTTCCCAGATTGTTGTACACCAGGTCGTCTCTTGTTTACTGTCATGACTGAGGATTAAAGTAAATGCAACCTGGCAATGAGTGCCAAAGCACTTCAGTTTTCTTGATAATGATTTTGAGGCCAAAGGCATTCACCTCTGCAATCTATTGTGAATTATTCGGTGTGTGATGCGAGTGGAATCATCGGCAAAAGTAATTCTCTGATACACACTTTATCATATACAAAGGTCAAGGCTCAAGGAAGACATGGATGGCAGAGGAGGGGGCAGGGGCCAGCTGATCAACATGCCAACAAATAGAGCAAAGGAGAATAGGAGAACAAGGAATTGACACACCAGCAATATCAGCATGAATAAGGAAAGCTGCAGTTGGTAAAGAAGGGTGCAGAGTTATCAGGAGTTAGGTGTTTCATTTGTTCAGTGCATGAACTGCATTTCTTTCATATACTCTAGCAGGATGGTTAAACAGCTCTTCATACTGATCTTCCCAATGAATCAAAATCTCCTCTTCTTCAGTTTTTCAACTTCGACAAGCTTTGTGAGGAGCAGGGATAACTCCACCATGTTGTGCACTGGAGATTGTTTTAAGAGCTGCAGAGTATCCTTTGCCATTGTTTCTATTATCCATGTTATACCTGTCATAATTTATGCTTCTTTTCTTTATAGAGCTCATCAACATCTTTATAGATCTCATTCCTTTCTTTATAGAGAACTAGCAGAAGTACCTCGCGTTACCCGGTATTGCCCGGTCTTTTTTTTTGTGGGGGCCTAAAATACTTCCCTACACCCGCGAAGGAATGTAGTCAGGGATCATTTAATGTTACCTTTCACATAGCTACAATGGTTTCGGCACAATGGAGCAATTTTAAAAAGAATTTTTTTTTTTTTTTTAAATTGTTTTTTTTTTTCAAATTTTTAATGTTCTTTTGTTTATTTATTTATTTTTGGCCTAAAATACTCCTCTGCCCTCAAACATGGACCTCTGAAATGTTGAAGAATATCTGTTCAGCCGTCTCTGAGAAAAACGGTGACACACACACACACACAGACACAGACAAACTGCTCTCTTCAAGTATAGATGAGGATACCACTATCATTAGGTCATCTCTTCGAGCATGACCTAATAATATTGGTGTTGAGAGGAGAGGTGACGATCCGTCCGTCCGTTCACAATGAAGTTGAAGCGGGAGATCTGGTCATTAGTGATCCTGATAGAGGTCGATGAGACGTACACAATGGTATGACTTTCAAGGTCATCGAAGGTCAAGGTCAAGGTCATGAGGCCTTTGAAGTTGCGAAAATGACTATTTTCAAATTCTATCTCCTCCGCCATTTCTCAAGCGATCTTGAATTTGATTGTGGCAAATGAATCTATGGGACAATATCTAAATTTTGGTCGGGCCGGATTTTCCATATTCGCTTTCGTTTTCGTGTCACGTGACTTCAAAATTGGCAAAAAATGCGAAAATGACAATTTTCAAAATCTATCTCCTCCGCCATTTCTCAAGCAATCTTGAATTTGATTGTGGCATATGAATCTATGGGACAATATCTAAATTTGGTCGGGCCGGATTTTCGAATTTCGCTTTCGTTTTCGCGTCACGTGACTTCAAAGTTTGCAAAAACTGCCCTACCTTCAGGAGGCTATATATTTTCTCGCAGAGATGACCGTCACTCCTGCACGGGTGTATTTTTTTTATTTCATTTTGATTTTATTAAACCTATGTGGTATACTCATGGGTATCAGGAAGAGGGTAGTCATCCTGCCCCATCTAATCTTGCCGACATGTGGCACCAGTGATACACCTGCAACACCATTTTACAAGAGTAGAGAATGTTTGTTTTTGACAAATATTTGGGATCTTCTCCAGTGGTAGCGGTGAATGCAAATTGTGTGCTACAGAGTTAAGATGTGGTTTCTCTTTTCAGATTGTCTTTGTGTCAAGGGACGGTGCCAAGATGGTTTGTCTGGGGATGGAAGCTGTGAATGCAATGTTGGATACCGTGGTATTCACTGCGATAAACGTGAGCTTGGAATCTGCATACTTTGTCGTCCTTTCCATGCCTCTTGATTGTTTTTCCTTGTTCCGTTAATCTCCATTCCTTAATAGTTCACTGCTGATTATTACGATTAATTTTATTTTTAATTTCTGTTTGGAATACCCCTTCCCTCCATTTTGTTCAATTTTTTCTTTATCCATATCTACATTTTTGTCCTTGGAAAGACACAATAAATATTTTATGCAGTTGTTTCTGTTTTGCATTCCAGCAATAACTAATAATGCTTGCAAGAAAACCTGCCACACAAGTGCAAAGTAAGTTTAATTTGTTTCTTAGTTTTTGCATGAACAGGTATCACATCACCAGAAAGTTTATGATGCTTTCTCTTATCTTGCAAATAACCTGATTCTTTTAAAACACAGCCTCTTGTCACCTTTACAGCTGTATCGAAAATCCAGGGCAGATTCCAAAGTGTGTGTGCGCTGCTGGTTTCACTGGGAATGGTACTTCCTGTACAGGTCAGTGAATAATAATTAATGATAATAATAGTAATATTGCACAAGGATGCATATTAATTACAAAATACTGTACCAGCTACTTACCCTTGTTGGATCTCGTTGAACTAAAAGAGTCCCATCGAGTATACTCTCCGGTGAAAGTGGGCTTTCTATCGATGGACGAAGAAAATGAAATTGCAGATCTCTGTATGAGGACGTCCAGAAAGGGTGACTTTGTTGATAGGTGTCTATTAGACTGTTCTTCATTATTCACTGACTTTGTGCGAATTTCACCTGAAGAGAGCACATCGAAAAGCTTTGTGGTTTTATTTTTATGATAATGTCCTTCAAAAAATATATATATATATATATATATATATATATATATATATATATATATATATATATATATATACATATATATACATATATGTATATATTTTTTAATGAATATATATATATATATATTTTTTAATGAATATAAATATATATATATATATATATATATATATATTCTCACCGGGCGTAGTGGCGTGCGCCTGTCATCCGGCTACTCGGAAGCTTGGGTTGGAGGATCGCTTGAGGACGGGAGCTCTGCGCTGGGCCGCGCAATGAGAGGGTGTAGGGCAGCCCGGAATCATGGCGAAACCCAATCCTTATCCCTGTGTCGTAAGAGGCGACGAGGGTTGCGTCAGGAAGGGCATCCGGCGTAAAACCTGTGCCAAATCAGTATGCGGATCATAACGGATGATCCGCTGTGGCGATCCCCAATGGGAGCAGCCGAAAGACGAACAATATATATATATATATATATATATATATATATATATATATATATATATATATATATATATATATATATATATACATATTCTCGAGCCCCACGACAAATACACAGACACAGCAAATTAAAATCAAAAGATTGAATG
>NC_140970.1:82499991-82577491 GCF_056783735.1 Eptatretus burgeri | reverse complement strand
GGCTGAGTAACTACCTGAACAAACTCACTCACACGGACGACTTAAATAAAATTGCCGGCGCTAAGACATACATGCCGGGGGCGCACTCATATTTACAGTACATCTTAACCTTAACTTACAAATTTTACACTAAACCATGGCCCAGGATCACTGAACTCTGCAAAAAGAAAACAGTTAGCAGGGAGCCAGGCTGCCCGCATGCAGTCTCTGGCTCAAACAATGCAGGTGACAGGGAACGTGGCCGGCTGCTCACACGCAGTCCAAGGCCTTCCCTTTTTAACTGAACGCAGTGAACCACAACGGTGCATGGGCTGCACAAACGTAGTCTCCGTGCCAGCTCAAGTGGCACACGCAATGAACACACGAATGGATGGATGAATGGTTTGAACTGAACGCAGTGAACCACAAGGGTGCATGGGCTGCACAACGTAGTCTCCGTGCCAGCTCAAGTGGCACACGCAATGAACACAACGGATGGATGGATGGACACAAACACGGTGCACGGGCCGCCACTGCAGGCCCGTGTTGTAGCTGCCAACAGGGCAGTTCTTGCAGCTTGCAAACTGTTGCCTTGCGGATCCTGGCGCACATGGCAATGAACAGGGGGGCAAAGCAAAAATTGAACGGGGCTGGTGAACGTGGGCAGTGGGCATGGCATGGCAGAGGCAGCAGGCAAACACAGCCCGCAGAAGAAGGCCGTTGCAGGCAAACACAGCCGGCAGATGAACTGGCCGGCACAGGCCTTGAAGTACCACAGCTGCAGACGATCCGGCCGGTACAGGCCTTGCAGCAAAACAGCCAGCAGATGAAGCTGGCAAGCCTTTGCCGTTCAGTGGTGGTTGGTGGAGGGAGTGCGGTGGTGCTGGCCACTCGGAAGGCGGGCTCGGACCTACCCTACGGTCTCCCTCCCAACCTATCGCCTTTGCCTGTCACTGTCCATACCCACTCCCTTAATTTGTCCAAACCCCAATTTAGCCCCAACTTATTATTTTTTTTTTCTTACTTCCCCACTATAAATCGTCCCCGAACCCCCTTTATCGTCTTTGTTCGGCTAACCTATCCTGTCACCTAGCCTACTCCCAACCCCTACGTTCCCTTCCCGGAGGGGAACAAGGGAGAGCTAGCGTCCTGTGTCGAGGCCCAACTCAAGCCTCAGGATGGCCTCCCCAGAGTTCAGCGATCTATAACCAAAGTGGGTCCAGCGGCCCACAACGAGAGCGAGGGGATGGATGGTGCGGAGGGGTACACTTCCTAATCTACCCTAACCATTTAACTGTTAAACTACCCCGGGGCTTTCAACAAGTGCCTCTCGCTTAAACTGTTGGTTCTAACAACCCAGATTCCCGTCGCCTGTGTTGGTGTCCTCACAATTTCGGGCCTCGCCCCCCAATTTTCTCTCCGTGCCCTCACACGGTCTCATGGCTGGGACGCGTGGCTCCCCTTGGCAGGCACGACCCTCTGCCGAATCTCCCGCTATGGCACCCCCGGGCACTACACTGCCTCCGAGCCTACCAGCTCCCTAACACCAGGGAGTGCCCCCCATGGCAGCTCCCCTGAAACGCACACGTGGCAGGCTGGCTCCCCAGGCCCCTTTCCGAGGGTCACCCGTGCCCACAACACTGCCCACACGGCTAATGGCGCCCCGGGCCCCCGCACCAAGCAGGTGCACCCGTGCCCACTACGCTATCCCGGCCCCCCATGGGCCCTTGGCCTACCATGGCCGACTAGCCTGGTGCCCGGGGTACCCACCCAGCGATACTCACCTTTCGCAGCCACGCTCCCAAGCCCGTCAACAGGGCTCCTGCACCCCTCCAAACGGGTTTTGAGCCTACTTCCCCACCAACAACAAAACAACCTCCATTTTTGTTAATTTGACTAACCCACCTAACTCACTCTACACTGACCCCGGGGTCCCTTGGGCGGGAGTCACTCCTCCCCCCAATCACTCATCGCACCATGCAGTCCCCATTCGCTCCACTCACACAGACCCGCTGGCCTCACTCACTCAACATGTACTCACCTCACTCTTCAACACACACCCCGCTGAACTCTGCCATCCTTCTAACTACCTCCCCGAACTAACTCGTGCTCCCACGTCGTCCCTTAAACTACAGCACGTTCCTTTTAACACTACGTAGCTAAGCTACGTCCCCTCTACACATCCACAAGTCTGTCACTGTCTCCAAATCTCTAAAATAACTTTCCCAACCTAAAGCTCACTAAATCCCTCTACCTAATCCATTCCACGGACTCCATGAGGACTTACCCCTGCCCCATGAAGTCGGTCTAACTAAGCTAACCCTTCCCCCTAACTAGTTTCCATCCTGTGCCCTAGTCAAGGGGGTCTTCCACCCCTTGCCCAGGAACCCTGTGCACCCGAAAGTGAGGCTTGCTTTTTTTCTTTTTCTTTTTTCTCTTTACATGCGCAGCACCAGCGCGGCAACTCAGAGCTCGCGCACTTTGCACCTGCCCGTGACGTCATGCAGCTGCACGTGTTCCTCGTCCCTCCTTGGACGGTACCATCCGGCAGGGATACCCCTCCTGCCGGATTCCAACCCCGCGTGCAGCCATGACGTCACCGTGCGCATAAAAAAAAAAACACAAGCCCCACGTCTCGAGGGGTTCCCCACGCGAACACATGTGCTTTGCCCGTTGGAGCTTAACACACACGATCGCGTGGAGAACCCGTCCGGTCCAGATCCATTATCCTGCCTAAACTTTGTCCGTCCGCGGGATCGGCAAATCCACCGCGTGCGTTTCCGGACCGGGACTTCACTCTCGTAAGCGAGCACGTGCGGGCCTCGTGCGTTGCACAGCACGGACCTCGTGCTCACTGCTGGGTGAACCCGGCACGGTCCCCGAAACAACTACAGCCGCTACCCGGCTTTCTTTCCTCACATGTCGCCGTCGTCGCCATTCGACCCACGCACACCTGCGTGTTACGACGCTCACAGTCCATTCCATCACATTCACCCCGGGAGACGCGGCTGCGTGCTCCCGCATGCCCACCGACATCTCCCTTACATACCGCTCTCTCACACACACGGTCTCCCTTGCACTCGGCCGTTCACTCACGCGTGCCATCTCCCTCGCACACGTGGCTCCACGCACACACGCGGGGGCACTCAACCGCGGTGCTTCATCCACACACCGTCCCTCACTCACACACGCGGGGGCACTCACCCGCGGTGCCTCATCCACACACCGTCCCTCACTCACACGCGGGGGCACTCAACCGCGGTTCCTCATCCACACTGGCCGTTTCATCCACACACACGGCCTCACTCACACACGGTGCCTCACCCACACACGCGGGGGCACTCATCCGCGGTGCCTCACTCATACACCGTGCCTCACACACGCGGGGGCACTCACCCGCGGTGCCTCACTCATACACGGCGTGCTGGGAAGCACGCACTCCGGCACCATCGCCACCACACCACTCACATACGGGGTCGCTTCCACACACGGGGACGCACTCACGCCTTGCACCACACACACAGGGACAACCACACTGGGGATTCGTGTCCCCACAAGGGTCTCCGGGGCCTCTATACCCCCCAAGCTCTCCAAGCACCCGTTCGCAGCACTCCTCCCCTCGACCTCGCAAAGCACGACCGAACTCACCTGGTCGTGACTCGCCTCAAGGGGGCATATACTCCCTCCCCTCGTTCCTGGAGGAGGCCATCCAGCTGCTCGCACTGGGTCCCAACACGCTCCGCGAGCTCAACCTCATCATCCTCCACTACCTCTGTGTGTGTGTGCGTCACTTACCCCGTCTTCATCGTGTCGTCTTCCCTCTACCGTTCCCATCTCCCGTGTCTCTGCCAACTCTTCACCCTTTACCTCCCTTGTCTCAACTATTATTTCCGTTGTCGTCACCTCGTGTCTCGTCTCACACGTTTTGGTCTCCCCATTTAATTTTTCCCTTTCGGTCATCGTCACGACCCTCGCCCAACACGTCCCCCGAATTATTTTTTCACCCGCCTCCACCGCGGGCCTGTCAGCCGTTGCACCCCCACCCAGCTCGTTCGTTCCTACACGTGGAGTCGCCATTTTTATCTCCCTGGTCACGGCCTTCATGCCCGCCTGCAGGCATCGGCCCATGTTCTGCGTCTCACCCCTCAGCTTTTTCGTTTCCTCCTTCATGTTTGCTTCCATTCCGTCTATTTGCTTGTTCATTTCGTTTTTCATTTCATTTGTATTTGTATCCATCTTTTCGTTTTTTTGTTTGTTCATGCCTTTCATTTCGTTTTTCATATCCGCATTCATCTTTTGTGCATTCGCATCCATCTTTGCCAGCATGGTGATTAGCTGGGCCATGTCGGGTGCGCTTGGGTGAGCCGTTTCGGCAGGGGTTGGGGAAGGGTTTTGGTGGAGAGGGGGAGGGGAGGTGTCATACACCGCGGCCGCTGCCGCACCTATTTCGGGCTCTGGGTTCAGTTGGGCGAGTTCGTTTTCCTGCACGGGGATTTCATCCTGAGCCATGGATTCTACACATTCTACATCCATTTCTAATACCCCCGGCTCCCGCTCGCCTTGAGACGCCATCTTGCTTCTCTTAAAGGGTTAATTTAGCTCGCTCGTAATTTGGAGGGAATCGGGGGTCGCTTCTCTCACCCCTGGACCGATTCCCGTGAATTTAGCCGGAGACAGGAGAGCCCGTTTTCCCGTTCTCCAATACCAGTGCCGCGAGGAGGGCGATGAGTTTATATCGCACGACCTGACACCAGTGTTGCGGATTCGCGCCCGCCGGCGTGCTGATGGCCACGTAACTCGAATCGCGGCACGTCGCCCACCGGACGGACAATCCAGTCGTGACCCTCTCGGACTAACGCCAGGAACCAGTCACGGGTGGACCTTTCGGTCTCACCGCGATCGTGCCAATCGGCCCCCGCGTGGGATAGGGTTGCTCGCCAAATTCGACCTACCTAAGTACCCACACGGAGGGTAGACCGGGCGATCGCACCTCGCCGCAGGTCGACTTCGGACACAGGCCACTTAAGCGACCCGTTCCGTACTATCGGGATAACCGAGCGGTGTTATTCGTCGGCCTCGACGGTTCAATTAATTATCGGGCGTCTTAGCCCACGACCAACCCTTTACGTGAAGCAAGATGGGGATTCAATGAAAGAAATGACGAAGCGAAGCGGGAAAACAGTTCAACAATAAGCACATTTATTTCGCGATGAACGGAAAGCACACATATACAATTCCACCAAAAGCACATGTAAAAGAAGAAGACAATGCAATATTACACAAAAAGCAAATGCAACAATGCAGATCTATCCGACTACCGGGCACACGGCAACACTTATACAATTTTACTTCACAGACGGCGCCGACAACACATATTCCCAAAGCAAAAGAAAAGAGAACCACCCTCCAGGATGAGGGGGGTAGGCGGGCCTGGGGCCGAGACCGTGTCGGGCCTACCCGTCTGATGATGAGACGCGAAGTGGCGGTGGTGCCTCAACTCCGCGGGCCTCGCGGACAGTGTCTGGTAGGGGGTGGGAAGGGGGCCCCCTTTTGTCGCACTATCTCAGCGCGGGGGGAAACAGGAGGGGGTTGCTGATGCTCGGGGAAAGGAGGATTTCACAAAATCTCGGGTCCCGCGACGAGCGTCTCCACCATGACCTCGGTCGCGCCGCCGGCCTCTCCCTCCGCCGTTCCCCGAATCCGACGCGAGCACCCCCTCAACCGCCTTCGCCGCCGCCGCCGCCTCTCCACAGCATCGTCCGATCGCCCTCTCCGTCTCCTCTCTTGACTCGTCCCAACTCTTCACTGGCTCCGCGAACTCCCAACTGCGAACTGCCAACTGCCAACTGCGAACTCCCAACTGCGAACTCCCAACTGCGAACTGCCAACTGCGAACTGCCCTCTTCTGATGAACGCAGTCGTTTTTATAAGCCCCGTGGCTTCGCTCTTTTACCCTTGACCCTCTGCCTCCGACCCTTCACCTCTCTTGCTGGCTCCCCATTGGCCCGAGGAAAAGTGGGCGTGAATGCTTTTTGATCCATGTATTTGCATATAGCGACCGCCCTCCAACGCCCTGGAGGCGGGGCCAAATCGCCCCTCGCTCACCGATTGGACGGAACAAAAGTGGGCGTGAGTCGTTTTTGATCCGTTTTTCTGCGGAAAGTCCGTGATGTTTTTGAACACGCTGCTCGGTGCGCGCCCCGCACGAGTCCAGCATCGGTGCCCACGAGTGGCGCGAGATGACGGTGATGCGATGGTGGCGAGTTGTGACGGTAAAGGTCGTGGCGGTTGTGGTGAAGCGGCGTTGTGGTTGGTGGTTGTTGTTGTGATGGCCGCGTTGTGGTTGGTGTTTGTTGTTGTGATGGCTGTTGAGACGTGGTTGGTGGTGGTAATAATGGCGGCTGGTCCAAAATAAAGATAGTAAAAGAAAAACGGCTATCCTGAAGAGTCGCAGCCCTCATGAATGACATTTATTCCCTCTAGACAACGGGTTTGGGCCTAACTACACATATACTTACCGAGATATCTCACCTCAGGGACCTGAATGGTGGTTTGCGAATTTGGTCAACCACAACAATATGTATGTATATATATATATATATATATATATATATATATATATATATATATATATATATATATATATATATATATATATATATGTACAGTGGGGAGAACAAGTATTTGATACACTGCAGATTTTGCAGGTTTTCCCACTTACAAAGCACGTAGAGGTCTGTAATTTTTATCATAGGTACACTTCAACTGTGAAAGACGGAATCTAAAACAAAAATCCTGAAAATCACATTGTATGATTTTAAAATAATTAATTTGCATTCGATTGCATGAAATAAGTATTCGATCACCTTCCAACCAGAAAGAATTCCAGCTCTCACAGACCTGTTAGTTTTGTCTTTAAGAAGCCCTCCCATTCTCCACTCATTACCTGTATTAACTGCACCTGTTTGAACTCGTTATCTGCATAAAAGACAGCTGTCCACACTCAATCAATCAGACTCCAACCTCTCCACAATGGGAAGACCAGAGAACTGTCTAAGGACATCAGGGACAAAATTGTAGACTTGCACAAGGCCGGGATGGGCTACAGGGCAATAGGCAAGCAGCTTGGTGAGAAGGCAACAACTATTGGCGCAATTATTAGAAAATGGAAGAAGTTCAAGATAACAGTCAATCTCCCTCGGTCTGGGGCTCCATGCAAGATCTCACCTCGTGGAGCCTCAATGATCATGGGAAAGGTGAGGGATCAGCCCAGAACTACATGGCAGGACCTGGTCAATGACCTGAAGAGAGCTGGGACCACCGTATCAAAGAAAACCATAAGTAACACACTACGCCATCATGGATTAAAATCCTGCAGTGCACGCAAGGTCCCTCTGCTCAAGCCAGCGCATGTCCAGGCCTGTCTGAAGTTTGCCAATGACCATCTGGATGATCCAGAGGAGGAATGCGAGAAGGTCATGTGGTCTGATGAGACCAAAATAGAGCTTTTTGGTTTAAACTCCACTCGCCGTGTTTGGAGGAAGAAGAAGGATGAGTGCAACCCCAAGAACACCAACCCAACCATGAAGCATGGAGGTGGAAACATAATTCTTTGGGGATGCTTTTCTGCAAAGGGGACAGGACGACTGCACCGTATTGAGGGGAGGATGGATGGGGACATGTATCGCGAGATCTTGGCCAACATCCTCCTTCCCTCAACAAGAGCATTGAAGATGGGGCATGGCTGGGTCTTCCAGCATGACAACGACCCGAAACACACAGCCAGGGCAACTAAGGAGTGGCTCCGTAAGAAGCATCTCAAGGTCCTGGAGTGGCCCAGCCAGTCTCCAGACCTGAACCCAATAGAAAATCTTTGGAGGGAGCTGAAAGTCTGTGTTTCCCAGCGACAGCCCCGAAACCTGAAGGATCTGGAGAAGATCTGTATGGAGGAGTGGGCCAAAATCCCTGCTGCAGTCTGTGCAAACCTGGTTAAGAACTATAGGAAACGTCTGATCTCTGAAATTGCAAACAAAGGTTTCTGTACCAAATATTAAGTTCTGTTTTTCTGATGTATCAAATACTTATTTCATGCAATAAAATGCAAATTAATTATTTAAAAATCACACAATGTGATTTTCAGGATTTTTGTTTTAGATTCCGTCTTTCACAGTTGAAGTGTACCTATGATAAAAATTACAGACCTCTACATGCTTTGTAAGTGGGAAAACCTGCAAAATCTGCAGTGTATCAAATACTTGTTCTCCCCACTGTATATATGTATATGTATATGTATATATATATATATATATATATATATATATATATATATATATATATATATATATATATATATATATATATATATATATATATATATATATATATATATATATATATATATATATATATATATATATATATATATATATATATATGTATATATATATATATATATATGTATATATATATATATATATATATATATATATATATATATATATATATATATATATATATATATATATATATATATATATATATATATATATATATATATATATATATATATATATATATATATATATATATATATATATATATATATATATATATATATATATATATATATATATATATATATATATATGTGTATATATATATATATATATATATATATATATATATATATATATATATATATATATATATATATATATATATATATATATATATATATATATATATATATATATATATATATATATATATATATATATATATATATATATATATATATATATATATATATATATATATATATATATATATATATATATATATATATATATATATATATATATATATATATATATATATATATATATATATATATATATATATATATATATATATATATATATATATATATATATATATATATATATATATATATATATATATATATATATATATATATATATATATATATATATATATATATATATATATATATATATATATATATATATATATATATATATATATATATATATATATATATATATATATATATATATATATATATATATATATATATATATATATATATATATATATATATATATATGTATATATATGTATATTTGTATATGTATATGTATATATATATGTATATGTATATATATATATATATATATATATATATATATATATATATATATATATATATATATATATACATACATACATATGAACACACACACACACACACACACACACACACACACACACACACACACACACACACACACACACACACACACACACACACACACTGTAGAATCCCGCTATTCACGGGGGATTCATTCCTGGAAAATGCCGCGAATATCGGGGCATTGAATCAACAGGAAAAATAGGGATAGTTTCTGGCGTTTCGTGATTCATCAGGGAAAATAATATGTCCTGTGAAAAACCACGAATACGCCCGCGAAATACCGTGAATACCCCGCACTAAAAACGATGAAAATGCGACAAAAAATTAAAAAAAACACGAATACACCCGCAAAAACTGTGAAGACACGAAGAAAAAAACTTGTGAAGTACAGGGTCGTGAATGTAGAAGCAGGTCCCATTTTATCAACCACATATGTGGGGTCCACGAATAGTCAGGTCAGGTCAGGTATGGAAGCATGTGCCAGAGCAGCGCGTCGCTGTGTCCACTTTCCACCGGTACTCCAGGGGCCTCCGTCTGGCCATCCCCCAGGCAGATGCCTGGCCCATCCCCATCTCCTTGAGATGTCAATCAACCTGCTGCAATCACGAGGCACGTAGTCGGCCCATTGGCCTCCTCCACTCACGAGACTCCCTCGCTGAGAGAATCTGGTGAGCAGGATCAGTGTCAGGATAACGAGCCACATGTCCATACTGCCGCATCTGACGCTCACGGACTGTGCAGGTAACAAATCTCATTTGAGTCTCTCTCAGCAACCGCTCGTTGGACACAAAGTCCGACCAGCGATAGCCAAGGATTCTCCAAAGAGACCTGGTACCAAAGGAATTAAGTCTCCATCTCAGATCCTTGATCAGAGTCCAAGTCTCGCATCCATAGAGCAAGACTCGAAGCACCAAGGACTTGAAGACTCAGACTTTCATCCTCCCACACAGGCACCGGCAGCCCCACATCCCATTATCCAGTGAATCCATGACTCTCCAGGCCCGACCCAGACGTCAATTGACCCCTGACTCACAGCTGGCAGAGACATGAATATCACTGCCAAGGTAAGTGAATCTCTCCACGACCTCAACATCCTCACCACAGACAGGCACAGACAGGACAGTGGCATCCAAGATGTCATTGAAAGCCTGGATCTTCATTTTGACCCAGGAAACCCGTAACCCAGTGGCTCCGACTCCTCATTCATTCAGCACCTCGAGGGCCCCCAAAAGTAAATCTAAAGTCTCCGCAAAGATGACTGCATCATCTGCGAAATCAAGGTCCGAGATCTTGACATTCCCAAACGATGCACTGCAGCTTGATCTCTCCAACCACCTCCCTAGAATCCAGTCCATACAAGTGCTGAAAAGTGTGGGGGCCAGTACCCACCCCTGATGAACTCCAGTAACAACTGGAAATAAGTCAGAGATGGTACCACCACATCTCACAGCACTCTCAGTGCCAGAGTCAGGTTCAGACATCAGATCGATCAGCTTTGGTGGCACCCCACGAAGACCAAGAATCCTCCAGAGGGCATTCCGATTCAATGAATCAAAGGCTTTACATAGATCAACATAAGCTGCAAGCAGCCCCTGCCGAAACTCTCGTCTGCATTCGGTGAGGACTGGAAGAGCAAGGATATGGTCAATCGTTGACCTCTTTGGTGTAAAGCCTGAATGCTCTGGACGCTGGTGCTCAAGCAGATGGTGGCGAACCCTATCAAGAATTATCCGAGCAAAGACCTTGCCCGGCACTGAGAGCAGCGTCACCCCTCGGTAGTTGTTCAGTCTTAGCGATCACCCTTCCCTTTCCAGAGAGGGACAACAAGGCCCCTCTTCCAATCAGTGGGGATGATGTTTGTGTTCCAAGCAGAGCACAGAACTGCATGCAACGACACGAGTGCAGCATTTCCACCAGCCTTGAGAAGTTCAGCATGGATGCCACAGATCCCTGGAGCTTTACCCCCATTTCAACCGGTTCACCGCAGCCCGTGTTTCTACAAGCGAAGGTGGACCACAGTTGATTGGAAGGTCTGCAACAGGGATTGTAACACCCCTGAAGTCCAACTCGACAGCTGGTGGATCAGCCTGGTACAACCACTCAAAATAACCGGCCCAGCGGGCCTTCACTTCGGACTCCTCTGTCAAGAGCCTACCACTCTCTGCTCCAACTGCAGTACACTGAGGGAAGGGCTTGGATGAACACAATGAGCGAATTCCCCTGTAAGCAGGACGAGAATCCCTTGACCACAGGTGATGCTCTACCCCCTCACAGATTCCTCACACATAGGCCTCGTTGTCCACCCTCAGTGCACGTACAGTTTTACGCCTCAGCTCCTTGAATAGCTCAGCTCTGCCATTCAGCCTGGCCCTGCGACTCTGGTCAATGGTCTCCAGTGTCCCTTGAGAGACAAAATTCTTCTTTGCCCTATGGTGAGTTCGAAGACATCCACCGGCAACATCAAGGATGGTGGTCTTGAAGGCACTCCACAACTCTTTAGGACCACCCAAAGCACCCAGACTCCTGAAATCTCCACTCAGCTTGTTCGCAGACTCCTCAGCTACCCTCTCATCCTTGAGCTTGCCAACATGCAGCCTAGGCTGGGATGGTACCATTTTCCTGGATTTAAGGTGCAACTTCAGAGTTCCTACAACAAGCCAGTGGTCATTATTGAGGAACTGAGCACTCCGGTAGACCCTGCAGTTCTGGATCATCCTCCAGCGACCATCAACGAGGACATGGTCAATCTCCTTTGCCACACCGCCAGCGTTGGAATACCAAGTCCAACGATGAGCTTGTGGGCGCTGAAACCATGAACCGGCCACCCTAAGTCCATGACTTCTTGCAAAGTCAAGGAACTTAGTGCTATTCTGTTTCATAGTTCCTGACCCATGGGGATGAACACACGTCTCATAGCCATCCCTATCAGTTCCAGTCAATGCATTGAAATCCTCCAAGACTAGAAGTGTATCTTGTCTGGGGCACTGATCAACCACAGACTCGAGCGTGGCGTAGAATGCATCCTTCATGGTGAGATCACTCGCCTCAGTTTGAGCATAAACAGAGACCAGGGAAATAACACCAAAGGAGTGACGAATCCTTCGTCTCATAATACGCTCGTTGACCAATGTTATCTCAATTATCATTGGAGTCAACTTATTGGACACAGCTACAGCAACTCCTTGGGAATGGTAACCATCAGAGTGACCAGACCAATAGTAGGTGTAACCACCCACCATGATCTCTCTGCAATCTGGTCTCCGAACCTCAGAGAGTGCTGCAATACTGCCTGACCTGACACCATGAATAGTGAATCCATGAATAACGGGATCCGACAGTATATCATTGTAATTTTTATATATCATCGAATCCATGAATAGCGGGATCCGACAGTATATCATTGTTATCGTTGTCATTTTCTATTATATATATATATATATATATATATATATATATATATATATATATATATATATATATATATATATATATATGTAATCAAATTAGTGAATAGCAGGGTTGGACATATATAAGACTTATATAATATATTAATTTTATAGATATCATCGAATTTGTGAATAGCAGGTTCCGACAGTATATCGTTGTAATTTTTATATATCATCGAATCCGTGAATAGTAGTGTTCGCCAACATATCATTGTAATTTTATAGATATCATCGAATTTGTGACTAGCAGGGTCCGACAGTATATCATTGTAATTTTTATATATCATCGAATCTGCGAGTTGAAGGATAGTTTCTGGATAATTATCATCAAATCCGCAAGTTAAAGATTGGAGCTCAAGGATAATTTCTCATACGATTACTTATAATATATGTTACGTTTTTATATGTAACACTTCTTGGTTTCTATTTTCCCAAAACAGGCATTAATGCCTGTGAGACAGAGAATGGTGGTTGCTCCAAATACGCCATTTGTCATCGCACAAAGCCTGGCCTGCGCAACTGCGTTTGCATGTCAGGCTTCACCGGAGATGGAGTTATATGCCTGGGTAACTCACCAAATCCGTGCACTTATGAATATGCTCTCAATAAATATAATGTGCATCAGAGATTTCTCATGCGTATTGTTTTATTTGTTAGAAATTGACCCGTGCCGGGAGAACAATGGCGGTTGTGACAAAAATGCAGAATGCACACACATCGGGCCAAACAAGGTACCTGCTGATTACATAATCGTTTTTAAATGTATTATTCTCCTGCTCTTTTTCCGATTTGTTTTCTATACTGACACATTGTTTTCCAATAGGCCAAATACAGCGGATTCTCATTAAAATTAATGACTTTATTACACAGACCATTCGTCTTCGTAAATATTCATCCTAAATGTGGTTTTGCAATCATAATATTTTCAGCAATTATCTCTCATGAGAAGACCCGGAAAATCAAGAGGTAGTTGAGAAGTCCGTCCCTCCCTTCCCCTCAACTACCCTCATCGCCACCATGAGTAAAACTCATCATGGATGTTTGTCCTCTTATGTGTAATTTCCAGCAGCATCAAACATCATTTTCCATTTGTATGCAAATTTCCTGATACCATTGGAATATAAACCATGCTCTTATTGTCCTAGATATCCACAATAAAGTGAAATACTTTTTGACTTCCCTTCATGTACTGCACGCATGGCAATGACATATCCTCCGCCAGACCTTGTATTTGTTTGCCTTTCCTCCTAACATTCCATACTTCATGGCATCCGATGTTCATTCCTGACATTTTGGTTTTGCTTGTCAAACATGTGTGAGTACAAAGGAAGAAATATACCTTGAAGCTCTTGTTCAGTGGGGACATAATATCTATCCCATTGCTGCTTCTGTGAAAGTTAGTGCATTTGTAAAGTCAAGAACATCAAGGGAACACCAAATGTGCTTCTTCATGACATGCGACTCGTCTCCATAATCGTGGCAGATATGAATGAGCAGAAGGAAGAAGCTTCACTCCTTTGCTTTGAGCACTTGGAGGAGGAAAACATTCCAATCTCTGCTCTGATGCTGCAGGAGAGGAAAATAGCTATTGTTTTGCTGCAGCACTACCGCCATCTTTTCTTTCTCTCAGAGCTCTGTTCTTCAAAATCGGCAAGCATATTTGGGAAAATAAAATAGCAGAATCTTTACATCCTTCATCAATAGACCTGCAAAGATTGGAACATTTTCTTTCCTGCAACACTTAAGGCATGCTATCCGTCGTGGGAAGCAAGAAGGACAAAATAGAGGGAGACTTGGATAAATAATGGGCGTGGGGAGAAAGTAGGGGTAGGGAAAGATAAGTGAGTTTGCACCAGCAAGCATCGTCTGCCTCTGAGAAAAAGCAAACAAGTGGATTCCACTCGGGAATATTGCATGTCTTGCTCAGAATGGAAAGCTGTATATCAACCATATTGGATTTGAATCTCCCTAATTTAACTTTGTTTCTCTTTCTTCTTTTTCCTCGGATTCATATTCTCCGCAGAATGGAGACTTGTGTTCTTGTTGAAGGCTCGTGTCGATCTGCATCGGTGGATAGGTAGAACAATGGATGAAATCACCAGGACACTGATTGAGGTATGTTAACTGTCATGGGAAGCAAGAAGAGGCTGACGTTTCGGGTGTTAACCTTTCATCGAAGCAAACCTCTTTTGCTCTGCAAATGGTTAATGCCTGAAACATCAGCTTCTCCTTGCTTCCCATGGCAGTTGGCATACCTCAATCAACATCTTGTTTATTTTGATCAATTGTTCATGTTCTTTAGTTTAATTAAATGAATGGTATCTAAAAGTGGCGTTTGTCTTATCAAAGCCATTTTCTCATTTATCCATGTTCACAAGAGTCGACTGTAACTTGTTATTATGGAACACTGATGGAATGCTTATGCCGACATTGCAATTGAAAATGTTTTTCCTTTTTTTTAATGATCTACCCATTTGGATTATATTAACACTGATTATTTTATTAACACCAATCCTAGGCTGTCTGTAACTGCCTGGAAGGTTACACTGGAAATGACAAATCATGTGAACCAATCAACCCTTGTAAAGCGGTAAGCACGCGATGCTTTCAGCAGTTTTCACACACCCACGCATGTTACTTGTATAGTGTTGGTTTGCTCTGGTTGCTCGCTCGTCACTAATGTCGAAGTTATATAAAGACCTTATTTGTACACAGAGTCGAGGCTCATGGAAAAGTTAGACCACTGAACGGATCAGGATGCAACAGAACAAAAGGAGCAGATGAGGGAGAGTGGAAAACACCAACTGCAGGGTTGAAGGACAAAATAGAGGGAGACTTGGATAAATAATGGGGTGTGGGGAGGAAGTAGGGCCTTTCATTTAAATCACAAATAATCATCATGACACCCATTATGTATAGCATTTTAAAAAAATATCCTTATGTGGTTACTTCTGTTCTCCTTCTGATACATTTTATATGCATCAAATTGTTTCCTGATTTTTACTTTTTCAAGAAACCAAAATGTTGAATAAACACTTTTGAATGTTACTTTCGAAATGGTAATCATTGTACTGATAGTAAAACATAGCATGGCTCTGTTGGTGCAGGGTATGTAACCATCGAGCTTGATTCTACTGACTGATTGTTCTGAAGCTCTGAGCTGTTTGTGACTCCATCCTCAACAAATCCATCAATATCGTACAACAATACATATAGGATAGGTTTACTGATAAGGACTCAGAGCTTCTGTGGAATTGATAAACAAGTTTACACAAAGTTGATGTCGTTGGCATGAGTCACTCATAATAAAAAAAGCGCATGATTTCAAGATGATATCCACAAATAAAGAAATCCTTAAAATCCAGCAGTTTACCAAATGAATCTAGGATGTGTGTTTAAGCTTGCCTTGATGAAAAAGCGAAAACAGAAAAAAAAAAAATCAGAAGATAACCACATTAGCCAATGCATCAACGATGGTGAAAGTTTCCGAGGCATTGGGTGTAAAACGCAGGAAATCGGTGAAATTCCATCAATTGATGTCGAAAACTCAGAAAACACACAGGTCTAGATAATCGAGCACAAGCATATATCGATTGCAAAGCACTGCTGCAAATCCCTGGGGGTCACACAGAATGTAAAGTCCAAATTACCTTCTCGGCTATCATGTGCGATTTGCTGCAGGCCCGAAAGACCTTTCTCCATGCTGCACCACAAGGAATGAGCTAAGCGTTTTATCCTTCCTTGTGGTCGCTATTTTATCTCATACCATTCAACCCGTCAAACTATGTATGTATCCGGTTCACCAATCAAAGGAATAATTCCAGCATTACAAAAAATAAGCTTTCTTCTTCTCCTCCTCTGCCCTTTATAAGGGGTCAGGTCAAATGGCACCAAGATTCCAAGAACAGCAATGACAAAAATAAGCCAATTCATGATAAATTGCACACAAAAATTTATAAATACACCCGACATTGATGTTTAGCTGATTTACAGATTACGTCAGAAATCAGCAATTACCCACAAATCCCAAGACCTTTAAATTCATTTAAATTCATACATTGTGAAATGCTTTAACATTCAATAGACAACATTTACAACAAAAACTGCACTCAGTAGAGCGCATCCCCCCACCAGGCTGAACAGTTTACGTTTTATATCCGACTGATAGGCCACATCTGGATCCGGACTTGAACCAAAATCGAATCGGCTTGTTCTTGTCATCTATCCAACTCATCCACAAAGTTTGTCACAACTCGTCCACAACTTTTTGACATATCAAGTTGGTAATCATTTTGGACACAATCTCTCAATTGTGAAAAAAAAAAATCACTTCTGACTACAACTATGAGTACACTAATCGTGCTGGGTGTGGGATTAACAATCTGCTAGAAGTTCAGTGAACATAAATCTATGTAGTAATCAGGATCATCATTGTCAGTTTCCATGAGAAGTTTTGCCACTTCGTCTGCATTCACACGCGCCATTTTAAAGGGTAATGACAAGAAGCAAAAAAGAAAAAACACACCATGTGGTACTCAGCACATGGTCTACCATTACCAATGACATAATACCAAGGTAGATTCAGTGCTAAGAACAGTCCTACTAAATAGCTCGTACCTGGTATACGAAATTGAAAATCTTGTCCCACTGCCAGCTACGAGTTTTCTCATAATGTGGAGTTTCTCCACCATTTAATAAGAAATTAACTTGGATTTGCTCATGGAAGGGTTAAATTTGAAAATAAAGTATATGCACATCCATACTTGGCTTGCAAATGAGAGTGGTGTATAATTATAAGAGTTGAAGGAGGAGGAGATTGGGACCATACTTTGTGCAGAGCGTTGGTGCTGCTTAAGCAGTCTCCTTGGCTATTGGGCACAATCCTGGACGGGTCGCCACTCCGATACAGTATACCAGCATGCTGGCACTCATTTTTGCCATCCTCGAAAGAATGACAGGCTGCGTTAACCCCACCTGGTATTAATTCAACAGCTGAGTGGGATTTGAACTCTGGATCCGTCCAGAATTGTACCCAATAGCCAAGGAGACTGCTTAAGCAGCACCAACGCTCTGCAAAGAGTATGGTCCCAATCTCCTCCTCTAAAAGGTGAAGAATCAAGTAGAATATTAAAAAAATTCTCGTATCCCGATCTGGTCTTCACCAATCGAAAACAATTCGTTGTTGTCACACACCAAACTGCCTGGTGTTGGCTTCACGGTTTAGGTGGCTGAATAACATCCGAGGGTCTCGAGTTTAAGTCCCTGTTATTTCACTGAATTAACACCACGTAGGTTGATTCTGCCCGTCATCCTTCCAAGGTCGGCAAATGAGTACCAGCTTACTGGTGGTGGGGGCATTGCAGCAGCAGCTGGCACAGCCGCATCCCCAGGAAATTATGCAGCCAAGGAGCCACAGGCTGCATAAAATATATAAAACAGACCCAACCTGTCCCCCAAGTTTCATCTGAATCCATCTATAACCTTTTCAGATATCCTGCTCACAGACAGACAGACAAATGTGAAAACATAACCTCCGTCCACCTTCGATAACAATATGCAAGGGAATTTTTCCCTCTATAACTCAATTTCCCTCCATAAAATGGCGCGATAACATAACCTCTGTGCATTTTCCTGTCCTTGCTGTAGACTTGGTTTAAAATACTGCAAAACTCATGCCATGCCTTCTGCCATATATTTCCCCTCCTCATAACTGAACAAACAGGCCGCGCATTCACCTTCTGTCCATTAGGCAGCCAAAATTGAAACAAAATCCCGTCTTTTCCATGCAGTTCCAAAATGTCAAACACAAAGGGAATGGCAGGAAGACGCTTCAATGCACTTATAAAATTACTTAATCACTAAAGAACTATAATGATAGAACCCCCTTATTCAATGCTTGTAATACAACAAAAATTGTCCACTTGGTCAGAAATGTGGTCAAAGTGAACTTTGTTGAAGATAACTGTTCATACTGTACTTGCTGTATCAGTGAATACTTTTCCATAATTTTGGGGACAATGGTCTCATTTTTCAATGGAAGCTTTATTCTCATCATTTAATACATAAATGTCATTGTCTGTGTGTAACACCAATCATGCCAAACCTACTGGGCCAATTGCCACCAAACTAGGCACATGGACCAAGTTCGACCCCATGGTGAATATGTGCTACTTGGTTTCATCTGTAGTCGCAGAGGTTCTGGAGGTCAGGTCGACAAAAATTTTCAATGTAGATGTGTATTGTGTAGCACCACTCAGTGGTGGCAGAGGGTATTACACGCAAGTTGTCGAGTTAACTTGCATTTCTGCACTGTGCAGTCCATGTATGCCTGTTATTGGCTTAATGGCTCGGCGTGATGGGCTTGGGATCCAAGGAATCCAAGTTCAAATCCCACTTGGCTGTTGAATTAATAACAGGTGGGGTTGACTCAGCCCATCATCCTTCTGAGGTCGGCAAAATAAGTACCAGCTTGCTGGGATTATAATCGAGCCATTTGAGTATCTTGCGTCGGAGTGGCGACCCATCCAGGATTGTGCCCAACAGCACAGGAGACTGCTTCAGCAGCACCAACACTCTGTACAGAGTATGATCCCAATGGGGAGATGGAGGACAGATCCTCAGTGAGTGGGAATCCCCAAAGACAACCTCCACTAATCAGGGGAGGCAGGGGGAGGAGGGTGGGAGTTCAGAGGGAGGGGAAGGGGTAGGGAATGAGATGGTGGGAGTCCAGAGGGAGGGGAAGGGGCGGGGTGGGAGTCCAGAGGGAGGGGATGGGATAAGGCAGGGGTGAGAGGAGGGAAGGGAAAGGGTGGGGTGGGAGTCCGGAGGGAGCGGTGGGATGAGGCAGGGGTGAAAGGAGGGAGAGGAATGGGTGGGTGGGAGTCCAGAGGGAGGAGATGGGAGGAGTCAGGGGTGAGAGGAGGGAGAGGAAGGGATAGGATAGGAATCCGGAGGAAGGAGGCAGGGTGGGATTCAGGAGGGACAGGGTGGGGTGGGTACAGGCAGCTGAAGGGATGGGATGAGGGAGGGGGAAGGGTGGGAGGAGGAGAAGGGGCGGGGGGGGAGCCAGCATTGGCTGGCAATGCTGAGTTCCCCTACTCGTGTGATAATAAATCACTGTATATGTATGGTGTTCTACCATGGAATACAAAAAGTTCTCGACAGAATATACATATCAAGCATCCATCCATTATGTCAGGTGTTGGCTTAATGGTAAGGGTGGTGGGATCCTGAGTTCAAATCCCCCTTGGCTGTTGAATTAATACCAGGTGGGGTTGACTCTGCCTGACATCCTTCTGAGGTCAGTAAAAGGAGTGCCAGTATGCTGGTATCCTGTGTCGGAGTGGCGACCCATCCAGGATTGTACCCAATAGTCAAGGAGACTGCTTAGGCAGCCCCAAAGCTCTGCATAGAGCATGATCCCAATGGATGGATCCATGCACCAGGCATTATCAAGCATGTATATTTCACAATGTATATTAGTCTGATGACCCTTTGAACTCCTCTCATATATGGCATGCTGCAGAAATCCTGCTCAACAATCCTATTTTGTTTTTTCCTTTGTGCTTGGGTGCACGAGCCTATTAAAAGATTGACGTGGATCAATGGACAACATGCCACCATCGACATTTTTGGGGGAGAATTGTTGAGCATTGGCCTTTGTGGTAATCGTTATTTAATTTAATTGTGATG
The DNA here is from genome assembly GCF_056783735.1 of Eptatretus burgeri. Classification (NCBI taxonomy): domain Eukaryota; kingdom Metazoa; phylum Chordata; class Myxini; order Myxiniformes; family Myxinidae; genus Eptatretus; species Eptatretus burgeri. The sequence continues at coordinate 82,557,160 of NC_140970.1, read as the reverse complement.
ACAAACTGAAATGACTTTCTCCATGTTCCGACCCAAGTGTGATGGCAATGACCGTCGCAGCATGTATGAACTGCATTATCTCTGGAGCATAATATTGTTACGGAAACTTATGTCATTCAACACTTCAATCTCAGAGCGGAGACATGAGGAGATCTGTTGGAAGAGAAAGGGATGGGGCGAGGTACATGGGGTAAACAAGATGGACACTGCAGGGACTTTCAGGAAGGAAAGTGGGGAATTTGAATGAGGTGGGTTTGGGGTGGATTAACGGAGGTAGAAAGGATCATGGTTCTGGATGGGGGAAGATGAGAGATGGTGATGAACTGCTGTTTTGAAGACTTGGAGGGAAGAGTGGGATTAAAGAGAGTGTGGGAGTTTGTTCCAGAGGCAGGAAAAAAAAATAGGAATGAAAGAGTGAAGGTGAGCAGTGATTCTTGATTTTGGTAGTTTCACCAGAAGGGTATTGCTGGCGGACCTTGAGCGCTCTGCGGAAATATGGGCGGGGGGGGCACAGATAACAGACAGAGCAGGGGGGGTGAGGCCAGAGACGAGACTGGAGAAGACAGAAAGGCGACCGACTTTGCCCACAGTGAGAGAGTGAGAGACCCAAAGACTCATCCGCATCGCGGGAGATACCAATGATCCTAAATGCCTTGGTTTCCACGGCATGAAGCTGAGAAAGGTGAGAGGCGGGAGCACCAGCTCAGAGGGGGAAGCAGTACTCCATCAGGCTGCGGACAAAAGCTTTGTATGTGGTCTGGAGCTCAGGTAGGTGTGTCAAGGAAGGACTGCACGACGGAGGATGCCCAGTTGGCGACTGGCTTTGGAGGCCAGCTTGGAAATGTGGCTTTCCCAGGAAAGATCATGGCAGATAGTAAGACCCAGAAGCTTGAAAGAAAGGACTTCTTCAAGAGTATTGTTGAGAAAGTAGATGGAGGTTTTCCAGAAGGTCCTTTCGGAGAAACAGTGAGAGTGTGATTACCATTAAAATTTCTACCATTTACTGTATTTATACTATTTACTACTATATTTATACTATTTATACTAGTTTTTTATTACTGTTAAAATTTATACTTCCAAAAAGTCTCAAAAATGCTGAAAAATCAGCAAATTTTGAGGGGTTGTGACAGAAAGCCCTGCTAAGAAATGAGCATCTAAGTTCGTTTTGAATAGTTTTGAGAATGTAGGCTTAACAGCCTGCTGGTGGTTGTACGATGTACTGCCTTCAACTTACGTATCTCATGTATATCTGCATCCATTATTTCATGGAAGCTGTCAAACAATCTACGAGTATTAGCTCATGTTCATCTATTGTGCCATTGCATTTGCACCTTCCTATGTAATCCCCTCTTGCACATGACAAATGTCAGTTGGGTACGGCAGTGACATGTTGATGAGAATACGAGACGGATAAGCTGGAAATAGTGGGTTCAACTCCAATTCAAGGTAGCTATACTAACGATGTTATTCCCAACTATTGGAAGCTTAGCATGTTCCAAGAGAATGACCATATTGTTCTCAGATTCAGTAAAATCCTAGCTGACTCATTAATAACTGTCATCCATCTGCTATACTATAATAAAGAAGGACTTTCTGTCTGTTTGCCTGTCTGCCTATCTCTCCATTCCCAAACTACTCCCTCAGTTTTGGGGCTAACCCTGCCAAACTTTCTGTGGAACCTTTTGGGGTCCCAGCGGGTGGCCGAAGGTGGGTGGGACGTTTCATAAATTTCTCAAAACAAGTACAATTTTGAGTTTCCGCCTGTACGAAAAACTGCGCCTTCTCAGCATGTAAACACATTCATGACTTCGGCATTCGCGGTTTCGCTATTTACTGCACGTGGACATATTCGCTGGTTCAGTAATATCTTAATACAATTGAGACTTTGCATTTCCACCCATACGACGCTAACCTTTCTCCAAAAGACGGAAAAAAGATGAAGAATCCAGTCTATCAAGGAGTTTTGCAGGTGAATTAAATTGTCCGCGTGTCGACACATTAGAGGGCTTGGTATTCGCCGTTTCAGTAGAATCCGTGTATGGACTTTTCCATCAACATCACACCACGTTTGCTTGAGCCTTTTTGCTATTTTTTTTCTGTAATAACCCATTTCCTTCACCATTGTACATGAGAGTCAATCCACCCTGCCCAGCCAACACCATCGACATCACCATCAGCTTCATCATATTTAAAGGTACATTGATTTTACACAGTACTACTCCCACAGTTTTGGGGCCAGCGCCACCAAATTTATGTGCAGCTTTTGGAGTCCCTGCACGTGTCCTTAAGTGGGTGGGAGTCTTTTTTAGATCCTCGTGGAGGATCTCTAAGTCTTACTCACGTTGTTGTTCTTCATCTTCTTCTTTTGGACTTTTTTGTTTCACAGCCTCCAGTTTTCATTGAAACTTCCTGAAACTTGGCGTATATATGTAAAAAAATACTCTGCGCAGGCAATAACCATCTCCGAATTTGAAAATTCCTCCTAGAAAAAAAAGTTATGACATCATAATATCGCCGCTAATGGAAATCACCTATACCATTATCTCTGAAACTAGGCAAGCTGGTTGAATTTTGTTTGTGGGAATCAAGCCGGGCATTAGCACTGATAATTTATCGCAAACCTGATACATCACAATGACGTCATATTCGTTTTTCTGACGTCATCATTAAGAGGACGAGGATCTTAGCTCATTTGAGCTTGTTGAGCTCCTGGGCTCCCACCTGTGTGTAGCACGGGTACCTCGCTGGTGGATTGATAACCTAATGACGTGCTCGTGGTTGACTGATTGTCTTCAGGGCAGCTTGACCAATGAAAAGGGAGCACCATCCAAAAATCCCCTTTTCTCAAATATAAGCCAGGACACTCGTTATTGCGCGTACCTCCACCACGTAATGCCTGATCCACGAGAACATATCTGGCCCAATACATTTTTTAAATATCATGCTACTGTATATATCATTTTTGGCCCTATCTCTCAATGGTGAAGAATCACTTTAAAAATTATAGTACTTGGATCCACATTCGGATCTTCACCAATATCTAATCAGTTCGTCCGCGTCACACACCGAACCGGTCCACAAAATTTCATCCAGATCCGTGCGCAACTTTTTGAGATATCCTGCACACAGGCAGACAGACAGAGAGGGGTGAAAACATCACCTCCTCAGAGAGAAGCAGCACTACATCCTTCAGTGGTGGAGGTAAAAAAGGGGCACCTTTTATAAAATACTAAACAGTGAGTATCCACATGTGTTTTTTAGGAAAAGCTTAACATGTTTTGTATATTATATAATGTCGATCTATTTATCCATGCTTTATAATGCGTTGAAATGTAAAATCGTTTTGATAATTTCAGAACAATGGAGGCTGCAGTCCCTTTGCAAAATGTAACCACACTGGGCCTGGGATAGCTACGTGCGCTTGCTTTCAGAACTACATTGGGGATGGCTACACTTGCAAGGGAACAATCCTGCAGGTTAGAAGCTGCACTATCAATTTTAATTTTTAATTTGCTGCAATTGTTTATTTCAACCCATGCTGTTTGTGATGTCCTCACACTTTTGTAGCTTAACTGTTTTCTCCCAAAAGTTGTCAGTGTTATCAAATGCATGACTTGTGACTATTTTTGAGTCAACATATCCGAGGAACTGATGTGCGACAACAAATGGATGGAACAATAAGAGAATGAATGATGAAAAAGAAAGAGGGAGTGAGGAGAAGGGAGGCACATCATAACCTATACACAGGAGATCTTGGATTTGAGAATGGGAGGGGGGTGGGGTGGTGGTGGTCGACAAGATAATGGGATGATAGAAATGGAAGATGATACGAGATGGTAGTGCAGTGCCACATTGAAGCTCTGGAACATAGAGTGGGATTGCATTGTCCTTCGGAATGCGATTTCTTCAAGTCGGTCTGGATTTAAAAGATTAACAAAGATGAGGTTTTTTTTGTTTGTTTTCTATACAAGGTCAAGACTCATGGAAAACTGAGAACACTGGATGGATCAGGATGCAACAGAACAAAAGGAACAGTGGAAAGAAGGGGGAAACACCAACAGTAGGGTTGAAGGATAAAATAGAGAGAGAGACTTTGAAAATATGGGAAGTGGGGAGGAAGGAGGGACATGGCGAGATGCACGGGGTGAGCAAGATGGAAACAGGAGAAAGTTCCTGGATGAACATGTGAAGGTGTGTCGAAAGAGCAATCGGAGCAAGACCGAATGGAGATCGTTCAAAAAAAGAGGCTACCAAACTTTCAGTGATGGGAGAACAGCACGGCTCTTGCTTCAGCTTCTTTGTGGGAGGTGCCAGTGATGTTGAGAGCTTTAGATTCCACATCAACCATGAGTAGGAGGGTCGAGGAGTATTCCAGTGAGCACCACACAAAGGCTGTATTGGTTGTGAGCAATTTAGATTGAGCAAGCAAGGATTTGTCAAGATGGAGGATGCCAGTCTTTGGCTGGCCTTGGAAGCCAGCTTGAATACATGACTTGCACATGATCAGCCGAGGGCATCAACAGCACAGCCACACCCTCAGCCAGTGATGCTACCCCACAGCCTTGTGCTGCATACGAACAAAGAAGAAGAATGGTGCAGAGCCAAAGAAGAAGAATGGTGCAGAGCCCAAAATCTCAGAGCACTGAACTTTTTTCAGTGATTGATTGTGGAAAGATAAAGGTAGGTTTATAAGACATGACAAGGTGAGGGCATGAATTATGCTCGGATTGAATGACATGTTACATTTGTCAGACCATTGTCTGATTCTTTTCATGTCAGCAAAGAGGGAAGTAGCTGCTGCTGTACTATCGCTGAGGGGAGAGACAGTACGGCACAAAATGGAGTCATCCGCAAAGAAGAAAAGAATATTATCCAGGACATTAGTGATGCGATTTCAGTTTATGAGGAGCAAAACTGGACCCAAGATGCTACCTTGGGGAACTCTACTCTCCACTAGGAGAAGATATTATAGGATTACATTGTGGGGTGTATGCTGACTTTGTGAGTGGAGGAATTTGGCAAGCCAGGTATAATGGTGGCCTTAGATGCAACAGGGAGAAAGCTTGGCAAGCACTTCGCAAGAAAGCATGCTGACTGTGTGAAATGCCATAGATATATCAAAGAGGACAACCCTGACCTCATGTTTATGACTCAGGGCCTCCATCCATAGTTGAGAGAGAAGCAGCAGGACATCCAAAGTTTAATGACTGGGTCCAAATCCAAATTATTGAGCAGACTTAACGTTGTCTGAGAAGAGGGAAGGCTCAATGTCAGCTGGATTGGTTCTTTCCATGACCTTGTTTAAAATTGGGAGTATTTTACTGGTCTGTAGTTGAGGAAATACATTTTTTCACTATTCTGTGCCCCCAATCAGACAGTAGATGACGTAAAGTCAAGGACAGATTGACAAGAGCAGGCAAGGAGAAGTGAGAGCAGCACTGCAGGATTTGAGAATACAGGCGTCAGCATCCTTGGGGCCATTACAGAGGCCGAGTTGAAATGATTCGGAACATTTTATCTATTTTCAGGTGATAAAGTCACATTGTAAAGTAGGCAGTGTGTATTCGTGGGTAAGATGGGGACAGAGATGGATTGGTTGGGTTTACAAGCTTTGGAGTCAAACACAGAGTTAAGACATTCCGCCTTATCTTCAAGTGGTGTCTCCACTGAAGCTAGCTGAGGTGAAAGAGGGATTGGAAGTGGAACAGACTCCTGAAGACAGACTCAACAATGCACCACAAAGACTTTCAAGATGGAGGCAGATTGGAAAGTTCAGCCTCAAGGCGAGCCAGATATGTTTTCTCTCACCTGGGGGAAAGAAACACACCTGCGCGCTCTGCAAATGACCAAGGTCGCCCTCGGTCAGTTTCGCCTGACGCAATAAGAAGGCAAGCTGCTTGATAGTGACTGCCTTTCCGCGGGATTCAGTGTACCAGGGTCACGAGGGTGGATTTGATAGCTGCAGACGACATGGAATAAACTTGTGCATGAGAGAGGAAGCAGGTTTTTATGAAGCTATTTCCAGTCTGAGTCAATAACAGAGCAGATGAGTCAATGGAAGACCAGAATTTTTATTTTTAAAAATCATTTCTAATGATAAGAATGTGCTGTAATTGATTTTATAATCTCGCAAAAGGCAAGAATGTCTTTGACAAGAACTGAAATGCTGTGACTTTGATCTCAAGCGAACATTGATTTGGTTTAAAAATTTAAAAAAGTGAAATAATAATCTAATTGTATTTTGTTTGCACTTTTCCCTTTAGGTCCTTTCGTCCAATACTGGTGAATCGAGCGTTTATTTAAAAATGCAGGTAATATATAAATCAACTGTTTATAAATCAAACCCTGCCTGGCATTTCCAAAAAGCTTTCCAAAAAGTCTGTGAGCCACTTTACTTTGAGTCCCTCTGTAATGTAAATGTTTGTTTATTGTGTTGGTAAACATTGTGTTCGTTGGTATCCACAAGTGTCCCATATGTTGTTTTTTGCTTACTTGGTGTTTGTAACTTGTTTGGCTTTGTCAAGTTTTCACCTCATTCTCCATCCTGATCTCTTTACTCCTGACTCTTCTCCGTCACCCCCAAAACCGTCCTTTAAATACTGTTGACTTTTATTTTTTGGAATAATCATTGCACCCACCAAACCTCTCTTCTTTATTTTAATATTGTGTTGTATTGATTGTTTATGTTTAAAAAAAAAAATATGTATATATACAGCATTTTCTGTCTCTGTCTCTGTCTCTGTCTCTGTCTCTGTCTCTGTCTCTGTCTCTCTCTCTCTGTCTCTGTCTCTGTCTCTGTCTCTGTCTCTGTCTCTGTCTCTGTCTCTGTCTCTGTCTCTCTCTCTCTGTCTCTGTCTCTGTCTCTGTCTCTGTCTCTGTCTCTGTCTCTGTCTCTGTCTCTGTCTCTCTCTCTCTCTGTCTCTGTCTCTGTCTCTGTCTCTGTCTCTGTCTCTGTCTCTGTCTCTGTCTCTGTCTCTGTCTCTGTCTCTGTCTCTGTCTCTGTCTCTCTCTCTCTCGCATAGCCACATCTTTTAAGTTACAAACTCCAAATTCAAGGTACAAACACAACTTTGTGTGTGGGGGTTAACATATGCAATGTGGCTGCAACCTCACGGGGTGTGGGGGGGGTGTAAATACTCCATATAAATGTGTACCATGTAGCACCACCTAATGGTGGTGGCAGAGGTTATTACAATTTCCTTTTTCACTTGGGCAACGCTGAGGTTAAAGCACTCTTCTCACGGGTAAATTTGTCCTCCTCAAAGGGCAGGGGGGGGCGGGGGTGGGACATGAGGACGGAGAGGGGGTGTGTGTTGAGGGGTTAAAGCACTCTATGCATGGGTAACTTTTCTTCCTTTCCTTCTTCTCCTTCTCACCCAAAATTTTTGGCAAATACCAATGACTAATTGGTCCGTCAGCGAACCGACAGGTAGGCTCTGAGAGCAAAAAATAAACAAACAAAAAATATAAACAAAATCCTTCTTTTCTTGACATCTACTCATTCCTGAGTGATTAATTTTTTTTTTCATTCCTTTGTGTGCTTCTCTGAGTGAGTTGGATGTAAGTTGTAATTAAGAATGTTTGATCCTTCTGTTCTCAATCTGCATTTCCCATTCCCATCTCTCCTTACATTTCCTTCCTTCCATCCCATTCTCCCACACTTGCTGCCTTTGTGCCCCTTCCCATTTTCATTCTGCCCTTCTTTGCCAGCACCAAAACCTACATTTTGTAGATAATTTCCAAAATACAGTGCAGTATTATTTTCGACAGGCATTTAATAGTCCACTTTTTTCCAACGTTGCTGTAATATTTGTGATTGTGTGCTGGAACTTGGGCTGCAAAAGTGTGGGACATGTTGTTATCAATCTGGTTGAAACCCTTCATATGTCCTCCCCTTTCACAGAACCACCTCCCACACCCCCACCCACACCATCCGATCTTCTCGCCATTCCACACAGCTATACCCCTGTCCCCACCCCCAGCTCAACAGCCCCTCATCCGGATCCTCCTTTTTCCCATTCCCTCCACAATATGTCCCCTCCCACTTCCCAAAGGGCAATCCCCAACTTCTCAATTCCCCCCAACTTCTCCTCAAGTTGGGCTTGGCTCTTCTTATCACAATCTTGTGAAAGTGTTTGCCTCCTTGATGGTTATCAGAGAGCAGTTCGATAGTGTGGATTGGTATTATCTGAAATCCACCTTATCCCTCACAGACTGGTCCACAATCTCATCTACTTTTGAAATCAATAGTTTCTGGAATTCTTTTCTCGACAGACTGCTTTCTCACTCTTCTCCAAGTCTTCTCATCACACATCCAATTATATTATTCATCATCACAATTCTGATTGACCGAGGCATATGTGGCAAAGCAATCATGAAAAAGCAGCTTATGTACTCCACCAAGAGGGCCAACCCAACTGGGGGGGGAACCTACGATCACTCCCCATAGGCCCTAACTAGTGAGTAAAAGTCTTTAATGAATTTGAGCCAAACTTCAAGCTCAACTGCAGTCAAACCTCTCAAGTCTTTTTCAACGTCTTGGAGCAACTGGTACACATTCCACTTCTGTACCTTCACCCCCGAGGATGGAGTCATGTTGTAGACTGTTCTGGAAAAGCTGAATGTCTTGAGACTGTCTTTGCTGATGAGGCCAAGGTCCTCAATCCCTCACTTCTGCCACACACCCTTCCACCAAAAACAGATTGCTCTCTTCAGCACACAGACCTCCACTGAGGTCAGTTTCAACCACTGAGGTTGAAACTTATCGTCAGTATTGATACCTCCTCAGCAACTCATCCCGATGGCACTAGAATGGTCATCATCAAGGACGATGCTTCAGCATCTTATGCTCACCTCTTTCCTCATTTTTCTGTAGCTTTTTCTCACATGGTTTCCTATCTCCATTTTGAAAAGTTGCAAGCGTCACCCCTTTTCACAAGAAGAGTTCCAAGTCTGAAACAATAAATTATAGACAAGTCAGCCTTCTCCCTATCAGAAGCAAAGTGATGAAATCTCATTGTTGCAGACCTCAGGTATTATCTATTCTCCAACTCCCTCATCTCTGATAATTGGATTTTTTTCCCTAGCTAATCCACCAAGTAAATTTACTTATTTTAACCCAGCAATGGATAGATGCACTAAATCTCAAAATGGAAATCAAGGCCATCTCTTTGGATATTCCACAATTTTTTGATGTTGTCTGGGACACAGCTTTGTTTTTCAAGCTGGCTGCTAATGATTTTCATATTTTCTTCTGTGAGCAGAAACAATGAGTTGCTGTTGCTGACATTGTCTTCAGATCACCCTCTTGAAGCTGCTTTCCCATCGAGCAACATTTTGGGACTGACCTTATTCTTGGTACCATATATATCAATGACCTTGCCCCTTCACTGGATAGTCTCCTGTACCGTTTTGCTGATGCCATACCTCTGAGAAACAGACTGCTGCAGCATCCATCTCTTCACATCTGGAAAATATGTCGTTATTCAGCTTCCAGAAACATGCACAGGGTGTTTCAAAAAGATTGATACAACTTTGACTTCCTGCCATTTCTTTGTTTCTTGACCTATAACCATTTCCCTTTTCAGGGTTTGGTGGTGTAATCGGGGTATTTGTTCGCTGGGAATTCTAGCTCCGTAACTCAACTATGCCATTGACAGTGAAGCATAAACAAAAGTGGTGGCTCTGTGGTGTGAGACTAAATCATATGTCGACACCCGCCGGAGGTTCTGCCAGGAATACGACCCCAGAACACGTGTTGGACCCACAAATTGTTCCATTCAACCTAATATGAAACATTTTGAGCACAAGGGTACAGCGCATGACCAGAGCAAGGGCAACAGTGGCAGGCCAGCATCAGTAACCAAGAGCCAAGCCAACATCAACGCTGTGTGAGATTCTGCAGTGGACGCTCCCAAGAAGTACCACCGCCGGCGCTCCCGGGAGCTAGGCATCAAACCAATATCAGTCTGGTGTATCCTCACGAAGGAACTGAAGCTTTTCCCATACATCATCTCTATGAGGTATAAACTGAGTCAAGCTGATATGAGAAGGAGACTTGATATGTGCAATTGGCTCAGTGTCAGGATGGAGTGGTACCCAAACTGGATCAACCTCATCCGGTTCAGTGATGAAGCCTATTTCCACTTGAACGGTGCCATCAACAACCTCAACAACATTTTCTGGTGGGTGTCTACATATGATTTAGTCTCGTACCACAGAGCCACCACTTTTGTCCTCTGCTTCAATGTTAATGGTATAGTTGAGCTTCAGAGCTAGAAATACCAGGGCACAAAGACCACCAAACTCTGAAAAGGAAAATGGAATAAACCAAAAAACAAAGAAATGGCAGGAAGTCCAAGTTGTATCAATCTTTTTGAAACACCCTGGTATTTCAAACCAATGGAATCCAATGCTCACTTTGTCCCACTATAAGGATCATCTTTCGAACCTCTCGTCTATATTGGCCAACCTGTGGAAGAGGTAAAGTCCCTGGAGCTGCAAGGCATCACACTCAATGGCAACTGGTCCTGGGTGGATTGAATAACCAAAAAGGCTTCCAAGGCAGGCAGATTCCTCAGTCGCGATAAACCACAGAACCAAGTCCATTCTGAGCCACTTAGAACTCATTATAGTGCTTAAAACTTTTTTTCATCATGGTGTATCTTGGAGTCTAGGTCCCTACTCTGTGCTGGTATTGCTGCTTTCCAAGTTGTTCCCAGGGAGTCAATCAAGTCCAAGGCTCTCCATGATATTTACATATCTTGGCACAATTGTCAAATCCAAATTTTGCTTTTAACCCATTCCAGCAAGAATGATGCATCCTCACTTTTTATCGCCACACTTCTGGCCTCACTTCTCTGACACTCTCATCCCTCTGTTGTCTTCCAGCCCACCAATGTCACATGGATTTTTACAGAATCCCACACTTGGTTATCCTCCCCAAATCTAAGCTCTCGACCTTCCTCTCGAATGCTCACTCACCTCCATTCCTTTACTCCTCTATTCTCACGATTGTGGAATGGACTGTTTGTAGTATCCCTCCCTCTATCCTTGAGGTGTTACCAATCATGAACTCCTGCTTTGTCCCCTACCTGCCCTTGCTCTCTTCTCTTGCTGACCTACCTCCCCTGCCCCTCCCCATTCTTTCCTGCCCCTCCCCCATCTTTAATGCCCCATTCCTTTATGCCACACATTATCTGTGTGTGCTGTTGCTGTCTCCTCATTCCTCTTTGATCCCCTACTCGTCTGAACCTGCTGCCCTCTGTTGTTCATCTCCTTCATGAGCCAACATTTCTGAATACACAAGCCAAGTGTTGGCTTAGCTGTTAGGGTGGCTAGCTTGGAATCTTCAGGTCCTGAGTTAGAGCCCTTGTCAGCCATTGAATCAACACCAGGTGGGGTTGACTCAGCCTGTCATCCTTCTGAGGTTGGCAAAATGAGTGTACCAGTGTACTGGTAATCGGGGCATTGCATCAGTGGCACAGCTGCACCCTCAGCCAATGATTCCACCAACAGTTGTGTGCTGAATATGAAGGAAGAGGATTTCCGAAATAAATAAATAAAAATCATACTTTCAAATTTTATAATGAAGTCAAATGATTCTCTTACTTCGACAGTTCTCCATTTTAATATTTCTTTTAGATATTATGAATAAGTTAGCAGGTTTGGGATGATATGCATATTACATACACGAAGGTTTTAAGTTTTTATTCCCTCTCCTTTCCCCCTTTCTTTTTTCCCCTTCTCCCTTTACCCTCTGCCTCATACACCCCGATTTTTTTTCTGATTACTCTTATCCCCACCCAAACATTTCCCCTTTCTTTACGCTCTCCTTGTTTTTTCTCACTTTACAAACTTGTTTCCCCCAATTCAGCACCATTTCCCTCCCACCCCCATGTCCTTGCAAACTTGTACCCTGAGTTATCATCTTCAATTATTAAGCCTTCCCCTTTATACCTGTTGTAGGGTTTGTTTATAGAATTTGTGCCCCCAATTTGAATGGTACCACAGAGTTTCTTAGACCCCGAGGAGTACCAAACCACCATTTAGAATTTTTTTGTCCCTGCACTCTCAACACTCCAAATTTCTAAACTGTATCAATTTCCGAGCTGTATCTCAGAGCCAGCTGGGACTTTTGAAATGAAATTTTGCATCAACAATGTGATTATAAAAAATATGAGGCTGACATATTTTTTGACCTTGACCTAATTTTAAGGTCATGACCTCATGAGATTTTTTTCACATTTTTCACCATAACTCGACAAAGGTTTGTCTGATGAAAACAAAATTGCCCTCATTAGATAGCTTAGAGAAAGCCACATTTAAGTTTAATTTACATTATACCCCTTTCCCCTCCCCCTCCCACCCCCAGGTTAAAGATCAATGTCTTATTTTTTTTATGTTGAAGGCTCCAGTCATGGACTAAATAGTCCTCATCGAGGCCAGGCCTTAAATAAAGAGAAATAAAAGAGAGAATGTAAAGCGAGGAGCGAAAATGAATGAGTAAGAAAAGTGTGTGAGGTTTATTTTAAAAGTGTGTGATGCTTGTTTGCAAGAAAAAGATATTAAAGCTAGCCCGGTAGCTTTAGTTTGAGTGAGACAGAAAGTAAGACCAGCAATCCAGATACGGAGAATGTAAGATTGTTCCGGGCACCACTTTAACGCTCCTAATTCAGAACGGTAGTACTATCCTGAGCAGTTGCTGTCCACAACCTACTACCTAAAGACCCCTCCCTTTACAGTTGCTGTCTTACACCCCTCGGAGTACTAAACCACCATTTGGGTTTTGCTCCTTTTTCTAGCAAATTCCGAGCCGTATCTCAGATCTGGCTGGGACTTCCAGAATGCAAGTTTGCATCAATAATGGGAATAAAAAGTTTGCAGGGTTAAGATGTTTTTGAACTTGACCTAATATTAAGGTCATAACCCAATTATAGACATTTTAGCATTTTTGACCTTAACTCGACTGAGGTTCATCAGATCGGAATGCACTTTATTAATTTGCGCTCAATTCCGAAATGTTGAACATCAAGATGTGTGGTGTTGGCTTAATGGCTGGAGTGGTGGGCTTGGGATCCTGGAGTCCTGAGTTCAAATCCTGCTCGGCTGTTGAATTAATACCAGGTGGGGTTGACTCAGCCTGTTATCGTTCTGAGGTCGGCAAAATGGGTGCCAGCATGCTGGTATCCTGTGTCGGAGTGGTGACCCGTCCAGGATTGTACCCAATCGCCAAGGAGACTGCTTAGGCAGCACCAACGCTCTGCACAGAGTATGGTCCCAATGGATGGATGGATGGATGGATGGATGGATGGAACATGAAGGTCATATGGTGGTCTGAAAAAAACATGACCTTCATTGGATCACGGGTGATCGCCAAGGGTGTCTCCTCGATCGGGGGAGGCTTACCTTTGGTGATCACTTCCTGATTGCAGACATTTACATGTCTTCTTGTTTCATAGAGTCATTGTAACTGGTGTTATATTGTAAATATAACAATAATAATCAATAATATTTGAAAAAATTGTCTATTTCAGAAACTTTTTAAAAGAAATCATCAAGTTGACAAGTTAGGGAGAGGATGTGTTGTTTTAAAACCTACAGACTGCTTTGAGGTGTTAAAAAAAAAAACAACTTTGTTGCCATGCTTTGCAGGTATCTAGGATTGCTGACCTTTCTGGTCCTGGGCCGTATACTGTTCTAATTCCAAATCATAAAGCCTTCGTCACTGACAGACAGGTAAAGTATCCAGTCCGTGATCCGAGTTGATGTTCGAGTTGACAATTATTTTCTCCAAACCCCTTGCATTTATCGATGTGCACGTGAGAGAACGAAATGTTTTTGTTTTTTTTAATGTTTATTGTACCAATCTTTTGTCCTGTGTTTTCTAAGTTGGTGAACCACTGGTCGAAAAGTGGGCAGATGCTCCAAATTTTGCGGCACCATATTGTGGCATGCAGCGAACTCTTCCTCATAGACCTGCAAGATAAGAAACAAGTGCGCAGCATCCATGGAGACCTATTTCACCTGACGAGCTCAGCAGTACGTTAAATGAGGAAATATGGAGATGGGAATGGCATGCGGTTTCTGGTACTCTCTTGCAATAACTGTCATAAGAACTAATTATATTGTATATAATTATATGCTTACTACATAAGTTCCAACAAATGTAATTTGCACTTAAACCATTATTTAATAAATAATAGTTTTTACAAGCTGAAAACGTGTTGCTTTTAAAGAAAATTGCGATTTTGAAATGTCTCTCAAAGAGTTTTCCTCCTTCCTTCATTTTATTTTTTTTCTTTCACTTTTTGGCTTTCGTCATCGTCCCTTTTGGTGTCTGGGGGGGGGGGGGTAGTGTAGCATATTTATATTCATTTTCAAATGCATTATAGCAGATGTTCTTAATTGAAACTTCAAATACAACATGAATTGAGATGCACCACATACAGTAAGTTTCACCTATGAAGCCCCCTCCCCTCCTACCCCCTCCCTCCCCCCCAAAAAAAATGTTGCACAGATTTGTCCATTACTTACAATGAATTACCCATGCAAGTAAAGAATGATAAATCGATAGGGAAGGAAAAGAAAGAGGAGGAGAGTTGTTTTTTTTTTAATACAGAAATCTAGGCTCATGGGGGAGCTAAACAGTAGAGGGCAGCAGGTTCACATCATGACAGTATCAAAGGGTTCCAGGGAAACAAAGGCATTACATATGAATACATGTGTGACAGAAAAGAACAGGCAGAAGGGGAGTGGAGGGGGTGGGGGGTGCAGTGAGAGTATCAGAGGACAGGTGTGCATTTGGCAGAAAGCATGAGGTGATGATGGGCAGCATTCTTGAAAGACTGAAGTTTGTTCCATAGATGAACTAATAGAGTGATGAAGAAACCGAGGTGAAAGCCCAGCTAAGAATTGGCAAAGGTAACAACCAGGTACAGGATTTTGGAAGATGCATGCAATCTGAGTAGACAGGTGGTGAGCAGAGGGAATAGAAGGCAGGAGAGCAATGCCAGAAATTAGGCAGTAGAAGACCCAGGCAACCAAACTGGCCAAAGTGGATGAAAAACAGATCTTGGGCCTCACTCTCCTTCAAGATATGCCATTGATGTGGAAAGCCTCGGACTTGATCAAATCCTGAAGAGCATGAGGGGAAGCCCCGATGACAGCCCGGATTTGTGAACCCACATTCCATGATATTGTCGTGTCCGGGGGTTTAGCCCCGACCTGGACAGATGGCCAAATAGTTCTTCCTTGGAGGTTCACTGCTGAGAATCTCGGAGATTGATGCGCGTGTGGGAAAGAAATGCGAGGTGCTTCACCAGGGCAGTAGCACAGCATAGGGGTTTTACTCTCGAACCCACAACAGATACATGGACACAAGCAAATGAAATTAAATTAAATGGGTACTTTGATGACAGTAATCAAATATATTCAATGACAAAAATTCAAATTATAATAATGAAAGAAAAAACGTGAAGTAATCTACAGCCTAAATTCCTATTTGAGGCACCTCCACACACACACACACACACACACACACACACACACACACACACACACACACACACACACACACACACACACACACACACAGTCATATAAAATAAAGAAAATAAAGAAACCCCTTTTTATTCCTTCACTTAGCTGAGTCCAGGCGATCTTTTTGCTGAGGAAGTGTGCTCGGAGCACATCGTCGCTGCGCGGGTGACCGCACCCCAAAAATGGCGCCAAGCAATTTGTGAGACAATATTCGATGTTATGGCTCCCGAACCGCGGTGTTGCTTCTTCATAAACCACACTTGCCGATCCCACCTGCAGCATGGCGCCGCTACCTTCGGTGATGTATACAACGCTTCGAGGTCCGTCTTTCACAACCAACCAAGAGTCAATGGCCAGCGTCTTGCTCAGCGTGCGGCCAATTTGCCTCAGTACGAATACGACAATCGCGCAGCTATTTCGTCATGCCAAGAGGAGAGCAAAGTGAGATCCTCCGTCCCAGTCATGTTCCTCTCACGACTACAACTGAAACCTCATTCTCCTTCATGCGTCGTAGGAAAGCCGACCGTAATGCCCTGCTCTTTCAACCGCTGATCCTGCCTCTCTCACTTCTGTCCTACTTCAAGCCTTCGTCTCCGTCCATGTCTGTCTCCTGCAATGACCTGCCTCCCTGTTCTCTTGTTGAGACGTGCTCTGGTTTCTCCAATTGCCTCCCTCACACCAAACTCCACTCGTGCGTTCACTTCTCGCTACGAGCTGCTTCCCCATTCTCTGACTAACGTCGCCTCTTCCGTGCTCTTCTTTATCCTACTCACGTCAAGCCCATCAATCATCAGCCTCAGGGGTGTGACTTCGCCCGCCGTCACCCTTGGAGGCAGGACTTCTTCCGACTTGGTCATGCAGCTCAATTGTAATGGTTGTTGTGGTTAGAAAAATGTAATTCTATCATTGCTGGTTTGTAATAGAAAAACATAGGGAAAAGTCACAGGGGGCGATTACATACTGGGGAAATTATCCTTAGTCCCTATCTAATTAACACCGCACCGCCCCCGTGTGTTGACACGTAACACTTAAGTTCACAGTTTCCCTACTTACTTTACATCAAGATCTCTTCTACATGTCCACGGGTCGGGCAACTCTATACGATCCTATCTTTCCTATGAAATTCCTCCATCTACCCCACAAACATAACAATATGTTAGATAAAGGTCTTCTACACAGTAATGATCTCTGTGCGGCTCAGAATGGGAATTGTTCTAAGGGGAACATTTAGTTATTTAGTTCCGTCAAGTCATGGCTGACTGATGACATTCATGATCATACTTTTCAAAACATCCCAATACTGCACTGCCTCTTGAAGCTCTGACAGAGACAGCTTGGTTGCAGTCTTCACCCCACCCATCCAGCACATACAAGGTCTGCCTCTCTCTATTCTTCCCTCAACCATACCCAACATGGTTGATTTCTCCACACTTTTGTTTTCTGCACACATGATATGTCGAAAGTATGACAGTTTTTGTCTTAGCATCAACGCTTCGAATGTACATGGATGGTGGTTTAATTTATTCAAGCAATGGTTTGTTTGTTCTTCGTGCAGTCCATGGAATTTTTACCATTTGTCTCAACACCACATTTCAAAAATGTCAGTCTTCTTCCTGTCTTTCTTTTTCACTGTCCATGACTCACATCCATACATTGCAACTGGAAATACCAGATCATTCACCAGCCCGGTGTCCCCAATGGAGCAAATGCCACAAGACAGCAATACTGTACTTGGTTTGTCTCGTCACATCTTTGTCCTTCCAGATCTTTGTCAATCCTGGCACTGCTGTTCTCCCGAACACTTACCATCCATTAATTTCCTTTTTGCCACAAATGTATTCATGTCTGATGCAGAAAAAAAACAACAAGAGCAGGAATTGCTTTTCAATACATGTCCCCTACCGATGTGATATTTTCTAAGTCCAAAAAGGGTTTAACTTTGTGAAAAATTGCCAGAAAGCCCTGAAACTTGAACTTGTTCTGTAACTTGTCATAATAAAGCCATATACTAAGTTTCGGGTGAATATGTTAAAGGGTATGGGGAAAAAGTCTGAAAAAAACCAAAGGTAGAATGGACAGATAGAGAGCAACCCTATAGTCTCTACCCCCCCCCCAAGCTCCCCCCAACCCATTTCACTGGCAGGGGACTAATAATGCCTGGGGTATGCACCAACAATAGATTCCATCACTTTGCTTCTGATGGGAACAAGGTTAACTGGTCTATCGTTTGAGTGCTTCAGAATTCAAACCCTTGTTGAGGATATGGGTGACATTTGCAACTTCCCAGGATGAAGGCTCGAGACCATCTGAGAAAAAACTGGCGAAGAATGAGGAAAGTGGAGAGGAGATGGTTGAACCCCAATTCTTGTGAATTAGAGTGACAATGTCATCAAGTCTAGTTGCAGAGGAGATGTTTGGATTGACTGGGAACCTCTCAGATTTGGTGTACTCGAAGTTCACATACTACAGAGAGCAATGTTGTTCTTTTTTTCTTTTGTTGTTTTTTGGGGGGAGGGGCTGGAGTGGAAGTGGTTGATTGAGGACCTTAGCCTTTGCAGTGAAGACAGGATTAATAAAGTCAACTTTTTCTTGAACTGTACACCAGGACTTGATCCTCAGGAATGAATGAACGGAAGGGGAATGGATACCAGAGACAGACATGACCAGCAATCACCATTGTTTGGAAGACCGTGAGAGACCTTAGAAGTTTGATCACAGATGAGCTTGATGTTCTGATCCGGCTCAACAAAGCACTGATGCACACTAATCACAGGCTATGCAGAGGGATGTTACATTCTCATCACTTAGGTTTGCCTTCCAGGTGGAGAATTGAATGTAAGCTATTTTTTGGGATTGCCACACCACATGCCTCAGTGTACCATTGTTGGGATGTAGAACTAGAAAATTGGATGCCTGAAGGGATGAACTAGTGAAGGAGAGAAAGCTCTCTTTTAAGGGAGGAATTCCAGGAACTGTTGAGTTGATGGATCAATCAGAAATTGTTGGTAGTTGTATTGAGAGCTGTTACTAAAATACTTTGAGCCATAGGTATCTCCTCCAGTTTGGCATTGAAGCCTGGTCAATGGTGAGACACTTTTTCCTTCATTTCTAACTTCTTCTTTTTTCCCCCACCTGTAGAACCAACTTCCACATTCACTTCAATCTCATTCTCCCCTCCAGATCTTCAAGACAGCTGTTCACCACCATCTAAAATCATCCCCGATCCAAAGCCATGATCGTTTCTACCCCCCCCCCCCCCCCGTGAACCCTTTCCTCGTTCCAGTTTTTCCTTCTTGATAATTTGCAGCTGAATCCATGTTGTCCACCCCGTGTGTCCTCCTCTAGCCCTCATTCTTCTCTCCATCCCTCTTCTCTACATAAGTCGGAAACATGTAGCGGGAGGATGTTTATATGCAGAAGCGACTCTGAAAGCCTCTGGCAGAAGAGACTCGCATAATGAGGTTGGAAAGGGGAACAGAAGTGGGAAATAAGGATAAATGAAGGAGACGATGAAGTTAATGGGAGAAGTATAAGAATGGAAGAGGGCAGACAAATGGACTTGGTGACCTGAGGGTAGGGGGTTGGATAATCTCTCTATCGAGTGCAGCCTGTGGCTGCTGGTTGCATCATTGGTTGGGATGCAGCTGTGCCGCTGATGCAGTGTCCCCCTTACCAGTGCACTGCTACTCATTTTGCCAACCTCGGAAGGATGACAGGCTGAGTCAACCTCCTGGTGTATTTTAATTCAGCGGCCAACGGGGCTTGAAATCAGGACCCTAGGGTCCCAAGCCGCCACGCTAACCACTAAGCCAACACCAGGCTTGGTTGGATAATAAGATGAGGGGACATTTGGGAGAGTTGCTTTGAATGGTGGGAGATCTGCTTCAAACTCTCCAGAGATATGCAATCAAAGGGCTGGAGAGCTAAGGGAAAAATAAATAGAGATTGCCGAAACAGGTATGGAAGAGGATTCAACTGGATGCAAGCTTTTATCACTATGTGGTCTGCATTTCTGTTGCACAATTTGTAGCATTCCATCACAACCATGAAAGCCAGGGTGAAAATATGAATTCTTAAATGGCCAAAGGAGTATGGTATTGTGTTTGTTTGTTTTTTTCATGAGGAAAACGATTTGGGTTTTGATGCTGGTCAGGGAAAAGCAGAAGGAAAATGGGATTGAGCACAGAGGCAGCAGGAGTGGGATGGAGGGAGTGGGAACAGCAGGGGAGCTTGGAATTGAGAAAAGTAATGTCGTAGAGAAGGATATTGCTTCTTAATTTAATGGAGAAGCACATGAGGAATGAAAGAAGTAATGAATAACTATTAATCAAGGAGAGGGGATATTATTAATTCTAACGCTAAAAAATGGTCATTATTTAGCCTGATTGATCAAATGTTTACTCCATGGTGACATGTACATTCAATGCTGATTACCTTGCAATATCCATGATGTGAGTGCAGGGTGGCATGATTTTGAACGGAAATGCACATATCGTAAAAAGCGATCAAATGGCTTCCAATGGTGTGATACACGTCATTGACCGGATACTTGTGCCAGATAACCTGCAGGTGTTTGGCGTGGACCCTTCAACTACCACGGTAAGGCTTATAGTGTGTGACCTTTTGGGTTTGTGGTTTGTTTGTTTTTTCTCCTTCAATACCCCAATCCCTCAATGACTGTCGGAAAGATTTGTGGCAGTTATAGATACAAAAGAAGGTCACA
This sequence comes from Eptatretus burgeri, assembly GCF_056783735.1. NCBI lineage: Eukaryota > Metazoa > Chordata > Myxini > Myxiniformes > Myxinidae > Eptatretus > Eptatretus burgeri. Next base: position 82,536,897 of record NC_140970.1, on the reverse strand, counting down.
TTAATTGTTGAATATACATAAAGACAGATATTATTTTTACAATTATAATAAGTGTAACTATCCTTCAGAGTTTTTTTATGTTTGTTTGATTTTTTTTTGTAAACAGTCAAGATCCCTATAAAGTGTTTTTGGCTTCATATTGTCACAATTTATTTTGTTTACACATCTAAATGAATAAGTTGTCTGCCGGACTCAAACGTGTGTTTTGTTTTTTTTCATGGACGATATACAGTGCCTGCAGAAGGTCGACACCCCCTTTCAAAATTTTCACTTTTTGTTGCCTTTTAGATGAGAATTAAATTGCATCAAATCAAACTTTTCCACCATTATTTACACATGGTAACCCACCACTTCCAAGTGAAAAACAAATTCTACAAATTTCAGAAAATTAATTTAAAATACAAAACTATAATATCTTGGTTGGAAAAGTGTCAACCTCCCTTATAATAGCAATTATAAATTAGCTCATGTGTAACCAATCACCTTCAAAAATCACAAAACAAGTTAATTGGCCTCCACCTGTGTTAAATTGGAGTGATTCTAATTATTACCTCCACCACCGAAGGTGAAGGACGTTATGTTTTCACCCCTTTCTGTCCGTCTGTTTGTTTGTCTGTCTGTTTTTGTGCATGATATCTCAAAAAGTTGTGGATGGCTCCAGATGAAATTTTGTGCACAAGTTCGGTGTATGACAAGGACGAAGTGATTATATTTTGGTGAAGATCAGGATCCAGATCTGACTACGAGAATTTTTAAAGTGATTCTTCACCATTGAGAGATGGGGCTAAACTAATATATAGCACGATATCTCCAAAAGTTGTGGACGAATTTGGATGAAACTTGATGGACTTGTTGGGTGTGTGACAAGGACGAATTACTTCGATGTTGGTGAATCGATCTGGATTTGGATACGATAATTATTTAATTGTTAAAGTGATTCTTCACCATTGAGAGATTTGGCCAAAAACGATATACAGTAGTACTGTATTGCATGATATTACAAAGATGTAATGGGCCTGATATGTTCTCGTGGATCAGTCATTGCCTGGCAGAGGTATGCACTAGACCGAATGTCCTTCTAGTTTGGGAATAAAATCAACTGTTCCTGTAGGTTTCCTCGGCTGGGTAGTACATTTCACAGCAAAGACTGAACCATGAGCACCAGGAGCTTTCAAAAGACCGTCGGGGAGAAAGTTGTTGAAAGTTGAGAAAGAAACCCATCAGGGGATGGGTATAAAAAATATTTCAAAGGCTTTGAATATCCCTTGGAGCACAGTCAAGACAATCAAGAAGAAGTGGAAGGCATATGGTACCACAAAGACGCTGCCTCGATCAGGCCGTCCCTCCAAACTGGATGACCAAGGAAGGAGGAGATTGTTCAGAGAGGCCACCAAGAGGCCAATGACAACTTTGAAAGAGCTACATTCCTTCATAGCAAAGAATGGTCACCGTGTGCATGTCAACAATATCCCAAGCACTCCACAAGTCTGGCCTCTACAGTAAGGTGGCAAGAAGGAAGCCATCACTAATATAAGCCCACCTTGAGTCCTGTTTGAGGAATGTGAAAAAAAACATTCCAGAGATTCTGAAGCAAAGTGGCAAAAAGTATGTGGTCTGACTAAACCAAGATGGAACCTTTTGGCTTAAATACAAAACGTTAAGTTCATGCAAACCCAACACAGCACATCACCCAAAGAACACCATTCCTACTATGAAGCATGGTGGTGGCAGCATCGTGTTATGGGGCTGCTTTTCATCAGCAGGTACTGGCAAGCTTGTCAGGAGAGAAGGGACTATGGACGGTGTAAAGTACAGGAGAATCCTTGATGAAAACTTGCTCGAGTCAGCCATGAATCTGAAACTGGGTAGGAGATTCACATTTCTGCAGGACAATGATCCGAAGCACAAAGCTTAAGCCACCCTGGAGTAGCTGAATAAGAAGAAAATAAATGTTCTTGAGTGGCCCAGTTAAAGTCCTGACTTGAACCCAATTAAACATTTATGGTGAGACTTGAATATTGCAGTCCATCGACGATCCAAACTGGGCACAACTGGAGCAATTTTCACATGAAGAATGGGCAAATATTTCACCATCTCACTGTGAAAAGCTCATGGACACCTACCCAAAAAGACTCATAGTAGTCATTGCTACAAAAGGTGCTTCCACCACATACTGACCAATGGGGCTGAATACTTTTACAACCAGTGAATTTTGATTTGTACATGTTTTTTGAGGTATTCCTGACGTGTAACCTCCTTCAACTCTAACGTGTTTCGTTTGATCCGTTCAGTTTTGAATAAAAAGTTAAATTGGAAAAATTGTTTCTCCATAATTCGTAATTCCGGTTCCGGTTTTTTGAGGCACATCACATCCGGTTGGTTCTCTCAGTGGTCTCTGCCAACTTTCTCAGAGATAAGTTTCTGGTTGTTGTTTGTCACGTTTTGACTGTATTTTGTTACCTCCATGTTTACTGGGTGTTCCTAGTTCGGTTTTCTTTCAAAATTTGTGGTTTCGTGAGTTTTCGTCAATCTTGTCATATCGGGTTTCCCTGAGGCCTATCCATCTTCCCGTCGATGTGCACGATCGTGTTTATTTGTATTTTCTCCCTATCAGTTCTTATTTTCTCCACTTTTCCCACTGCCCTCTTCCTATCCCTTCCAACTATACCCTCTGTTTCTTATCTTTTAAATATAAAAAAAAACAACAAAAAAAAAACTCCTTGCCTTATTCCGACGTAACCACGTGACTTCCTGTACCGAATCTTCTTCCTCCTTCCTCCGATTTTAGCCGACCCACATTCACCATATACCTTCACGATTTTTTTTTCTTCAACCTTTCCTTTACCTTGTCGACTTACCGGCTTCCTTCTGCGTTTGCTGATCCAAAATCACCAGACACCTTCATGATTTTTCTTCAACATTTCCTTTACCTAATCAAATGCAATCTTTATCAAAATAATAATAATAAAAACAAAAAAAAACCTCCGTCTCTTCAAATGTTTCAACTTCCTCTTTCAGACGTGTGGTTCTCGGTATTGTATCATAATTCACTGCTCTTCTTCTCCTTCTTCTTCTTCTTCTTCTTCCTCTTCTTCTTCTTCAAAAGACTTTTCAATTCAACCTTTCCCTCATCCCATGTCTAAAAAATCCAACTGTTACAACGTTTCTTTTCTCCATTCTGTTAATTCTCCTTTATTGCATCCCTCATGCAATCAATGTCTTCAATCACATCTCTGACTTTAAAATTTTTAAATCCCAGTTTGTTCATGTTGTATCAATCATCCTTTTTTTTCCAACTTCAGTGCCAATTCACCCTGTCGACTTAAATCTACCTCCTCCGAAACCCCTCACCTGTTATCCCCTCTCCTTACCCCTCCCATCTTGTCCCTCATCCTACCTTCGCTCTTGGCACCTCTTCATTGTCTTCTGCTTCAGTATCGGCTCTTCCTCTGTTGTCCCAAAGTGTGTGGTGTTCTAACATCTGTGGGCTCCATTCCAACTGAACAGATATGTCACTGTCTCACTCAGTACCCTCCTCAACACCACAAACATGCTCATTCTTTCATCTAATCACACCTCCCCCTCTTCCTAAGCCCTCAAATATTGTACCTGCCCGCTCCATTCTTCACCATACCACTACCAAGTCTCATCCTTCCCCTCTTTCAACCTCTCCCATCACTCTCCTGCACCTTGGCCATGCTTGCTCTCACCGTCTCCCCTCTCAAAGCTTCCCTCTCTCCCCTCCCTTTCAAAGCAACCTTCACACTCTTTCCCCCCTCCAAGCTTCCCTCCCACCTTTCTCACAAACTACCCCTCACCATATTCTCTCTCTCAACTCTCCCCTTTCACTGTTCTGCCTCCAATCTCCCTCCTCATACCCCCTTCTCAAAGGTGCCCCCCTCACATCCACAAAGCTGCCTCCTTCTCCCACCCTCTCTCTTCCATCTTATCACTCCACCTTCTCCAATCTTCAACTGCCCTCTGCCCCCTCTCTTATTACTCCCCATTACACCTCAACCCATCTCCACCGAGCCTTTTCTCATCATCATCCGGCCCTCTCCCCTCGCTCTTCTGCAATCCCCCACACTCTTTCAACAACTCTCCTTACCCCCTCCTCTCTCATCCTACCCCCTCCTCACTCATCCTACCCCCCTGCTCCCCTCTCCTCACCTGCACCCAAAGCCTCCCCCCCTCTCTCTTCCTCAACAGTGTGGACCTCAAACATCCAGGGTTGTTGCTCAAACCTGACATCTTTTCATGCAGGTTGCCACTGACAAACCAGACATAATTTGCTTAACAGAAACTTTCCTCCTTCAAAACATCTCTGACTCACTAGTATCTCTCGCTGGTTACTCCCTCCTCCGGTATGACAGACCTTAACCTCAACCTGGTGGAGGAGTTGCTCTCTTCATCAAAGACTCTATTCCTCACTCTCCATGCACTGCCCTCACTCCCCCATATCCCCAGGAATACCTCTGGATACGGCTTCCCTCCACTCCCACCTCATGTTGATGTGCATGTTGTACCGTCCACCAAACAGTGACGACTCCATACATCTCGCTCTCTGAAAACATGGTCCAACTTCTGTCCTCTCATCCCAACTCTCTCTTCCTCATATATGGTGACTTCAATTGTCATCATGCCAGTTGGCTGGGTGTGGGTACCTTTCTCACCTGCCATGGCACCTCAGCAAAAAACTTCTGCCACTCATTGGTTCTGACACAATCTGTCAACTTCCTGACCTGGATCTCACCAATGGTACTCCATCTTTTCTGGATCTGATTTGGACCAATTTCCCAGAAAAATATCTGCTGTTCTTTCTCTGCTCCAATAAGTTCATCTGCCTACATGCTTGTCAAAGTAGAGATCTCTGGCTGTTATTAGAGAACCACCTCAGTGCCGTCAAGTCTGGCATTTCACTCAGGCCGACTGCTGGGGTCTTCAAGCAGCCATCAAGCTTCCATCTCCCATCTCCACTTTCTCCTGGTCTCCCATCTCCACTTTCTCCAACGTCAACTCGTCCTGGGAATTATTTCAAAGAAACTTGCTCTCTCTCATGCACAAATTTATCCCATCTCATCTTCAGTTGTCCTACCCTTCCACCCACCCTTGGTACACTGAAGCTTGTGGCGAGGCAGTTGTCCTGAAAGAGCTTGCCTTCACCTCATGGAAGGCAAATCCAACTGAGAGCAATCTCAGTTCCTTCCACAAAGCTCGGAACAAGTGTGTATCTACCATCAGGAGAGACAGAAAACAACATCTTTCCAATTTCAAGTCTTAAATCTCAAACCTGTCTCCCCCTTCCAAATCCTGGTGGTGTATAATTAACTTCCGCCATCGAAGATCGGAGGTTACTGTTTTCACCCCTGTCTGTTTGTTTGTTTGTTTGTTTGTGAACAGTATTACGGAAAAACTTGACGGATTTCGACGAAACTTGGTGGGGGGATTAGGTATGGTCCAAGGATCATGCCATTAGATTTTGGACTTGGTCCAAAATCCAATATGGCCGCTATGGCAGCCATTTTGAAAAAATATTTGAAAATATATTTTTTGCATTTCTACATGTTTTAAGTTATTTCCAACCCCCCCCCCCCCAAAACAAAATTCTTCGAGAAAAAAAAATTTTTGCAACTTTTTTTTCAACAAAATTTCTATTTTTTTTTTTTTTCATTTCTACATGTTATAAGTGATTTCCAACAAAAAAAAACATGCCAAAATTATAATTGCGGCTGATTTTGGAACTTCAGGTGGATTTTACCCACGTAAAATCAATTTCTGTCTCAAGGAATCTAGTTATGACGAATTAATTGAATATGTAAAAGTTAAAAGTAAAAGGGAAAATTGCAAACTATAACTCTGTGAGCACTGTTGATGTCAAATTGAATGAATAGGATATCAGGTTCACTTGAGTGATCTGGCAGTATTGGCGGCGGAGGTTTTGCACTCTACCAAGTGCTCCCCCTCTAGTTAAGTCTGTTTTTGGTGTATGCTCCCCTCCATCCCCTCCATTACCTCAAATAGCTGCACAGCTGAAACTGCACGTGAAAAGGCTGAATGCCTAAATTCCGTGTTTGCTTCTAAATCTTATGTTCCAAACCCATCGCTTTCTGTACCCACCTTAACCGGTCACACCCAGCTGTTCCTGGACTCTGTGTCCTTTTCTCCTCACAAGGTGGAGAGCTTGCCGTAAAACCTCGACTGATTCTGCAACCGGTCCAAACGGCATCAGCCCACATGTCCTAAAAACCTGCTCTGCTGCTCGTGCTCACCATCTCTACATTCTATTCACCCTCTCATTTGCTCAAGGTCATTTGCCATCTGCTTGGAAATCAGCAAACATTACCGCCCTGCATATAAAAGGTGCAAAAACAGATCCCTGCAACTACAGACCAATCAGCCTTCTCCCAATCACCAGCAAGGTTAAGGAATCCATCATCGCTTCAGACATTAAATCCTTCCTCTTCTTAAATGGCTTGATTTCCGATCATCAATTTGGATTCAGACCAGGTCACTGCTTATTCAGACCAGGTTATTATTCAGACCAGGTCACCAGATATGCTGCTTTTGCTCTCCCAACAATGGATGGAGATTCTCAATGGCAGACGTGAAATCAGAGCCATATCCCTCGACATATTGTGTGCTTTTGACATGGCCTGGCACCCTGCCCTGCTCCAAAACTCATCCTATGGTATCCAAGGACATCTCCACTCATGGCTTGCAGACTTCCTCTCCTGTCATAGCCAACATGTGGCCCTTAACTCTCATCCTCTCTCCCTATCCAGGCTGGAGTTCCTCAAGGCAGTGTTCTGGGCCCTGTTCTTTTTTCTGGTTTTCATCAATGATCTCTCCAACTCTCTAGAAAATCCTCTTTATCCCTTTGCTGATGACTCCACCCTCTGCCGTATCGTCTGTCATCCCTCAGATCAGCAAGCAGCAGCCTCTTCACTCTCTGCAGATCTCGATAAAATCACAAGCTGGTTCTACACGTGGAACATGTCTTTCAATCCTGACACATCTCACACTCCCACTATGTCGCTCCGAAAGGACCGTCTGGAAAACTCCCTCATCTACTTTCTCAACAATCCTCTTGAAGAAGTCCTTTAATTGAAGCTTCTGGGTCTCACGACCTGCCATGATCTTTCCTGGGAAAGCCACATTTCCAAGCTGGCCTCCAAAGCTGTCAAGGCATCCTCTGTCATGCAAAGTCCTTCCTTGGCACTGTCAAAGAAATTCTCAATTCCTTCTGTACATTAGAGTCATTTATTAAAACAGGAAAAAACAAATACAAACAAACATATCGATTTGGAGAATCGGGGCAACATAAGCAACACTGCTTCCCAAACTCTGTAATGCATGGAAACTTTGAATTCTTATGTATTATTCAGTGAGACGAGGTCTGTTTACCCTCCAAACATGCTGACACCATAGCTGGCGCGTTGAGGGTTCAGGGAAGAAATCACTCACAGCTCTGTTGCAGCAGTCATCTGGAGGTCAGCTTAATTTTGAAGGGATCAGGAATATTTATGACCTAAAGGTTGATAGGAGTTTTCAGAGGGGGTGAGATCATCCAACGATGTTTTGACCATCCTCAAGATAGAATGATGTCAAGACTGCAGCCCTTTGGGTACTAAGATGATCACACATGGCTCCTTGGTCTGGAGGTCAGCAGGTCAGCCCGCATTGAAAAGATGAGGAAAAATTTTATAATCTGAAGCTGACAAGAGTGTAAAAAGACATCTGGATATCACCTGAAGCAAACATTCCATAGAAACTCGAATAGTGCCTCCAACCAGACTTTCAGATGCCAATATAATTGTTTATATTTGAGAATCCCTTGTTAAGCAGAATAAAATGAAATGATAGGTAATTCTATTACACTGACCAATAATTAAAGATTAATTGGAAGGCCAATCTGTTTTGGGGTACAAGGGGCACTTTTTACCAAGCAGATTGGTCCTCTTCCAGTTTAAGAGATATGAGGTCATGTAAAATGCAAATATATATATATATATATATATATATATATATATATATATATATATATATATATATATATATATATTCAAAAAAGATGCATGTTCAAGCACATCGATTTAATAATCAAGTTGTATTTGAGTACATTTCTAATTAAAGGGTAACAACAATACATTGACTTTTCAATCAAGTTTACTTGGCAACACTATTATTATTATTATTATTATTATTATTATTATTATTATTATTATTGTTATTATTACTAGACATGCATGCCCGTAGGTGCGTGCCAGTATGTGCAGCTTCGTTCTCTCGCTCTCGTAAACGACGACTGGATTGGGGCATTATTTCAATTAGATCGGACCAACCGTATCATAAATGGCCATAACTTGGGAAACATACTCAGGTCCCCAGCATCACAATTGACGTCATATTAAACGAAGAAGAAGAAGAAGAATTATGACGCCCCCTCTCTCTCCCCCCCCCTCTGTCACCCCTAGTCTCGCCCCTCCTCTCTCCCCCCTCCTCTTTTGCCCCTCCTCTCTCCCCCTCCTCTTTCACCCCTCTCTCTCACCCCCTCTCACACCTCCTCTCCCGTCCCCCTCTCTCGCCACCTCCTTCTCTCCCCTCTCTTGAATTGTGACACCTCTGTCTCTCACCCCTCCTCTCTCCCTCCCTCCCTCCCTCCCCTCTCTCGCCCTCCTCTCTCTCCCCCTCTCTCACCCATAGTCTCGCATCTCTCGCCCCTCTCTCTCACCCCCACTCTCACCCCCACTCTCACCCCCCTCTCACACCCCTCTCCCGTCCCCCTCTCTCGCCACCTCCTCTCTCCCCTCTCTTGAATTGTGACACCCCTCTCTCTTACCCCCCTTTCTCCCTCCCCTCTCTCCCTCCCCTCTCTCCCTCCCCTCTCTCCCTCCCCTCTCTCCCTCCCCTCTCTCCCTCCCCTCTCTCCCTCCCTCTCTCACCCCTCTCTCCCGCCCCTCTCTCCCGCCCCCTCTCTCCCGCCCCTCTCTCCCGCCCCTCTCTCCCGCCCCTCTCTCCCGCCCCCTCTCTCCCACCCCCTCTCTCCCGCCCCCTCTCTCCCGCCCCCTCTCTCGCCCCTCCTCTCTCGCCCCTCCTCTCCCTCCCTTCTCGCCCCTCTCTCTGTAAATGTATTCACAAATGTCTACCAAGCACAACAATTAATTCAAACCTTGGGAAAAAAACAGCTTTCAAACCCTTGGGAAACAGCTGTTTCCCTTGGGAAAATTCAAACCTTGGGATTAATTAATAATTTGAACAATTAATTCAAACCTTGGGGAAAAAACAGCATCATACTCAGGCACATACTCAGATCCCCAGCGTCGATTGTGACGTCATACCAAACGAAGAAGAAGAATTGTAACGTCAATCGTGCAAAAAAAACAAAATAAATAAATAAATAAGCATTTGTGACGTCATTCGTGATGTCATAGCACCGTGTCCTGTCATTGGTTGACAGACGTTATTGGTTGACAGACAATATATAGGTCATTATTGGTTGACAGACATTGGTCATTGTATCACGTTATTCTTTTTATTACTGCCAATTATTGTGCAATTATTATTATTATTAATTTGGGAAAAAATGGCATGATATGGTGGAACGACACTTCAGCTGCGATATATACACCTTTCCAACACTTAAAAAAGCAATAAAATGGCCGTAACTTGGGAACCGCTCGTTCGATTGATATCAAACCTTGAAAAGGCACATCCGCGGGGCCCCGACAATATTCCTGGCAAGTTTCAATCAGATCGGACTGGTGGTCGTTGAGAAACGGCGGTCGCAGACAGAGAGACAGACAGGCAGACAGACACACAGGCTGGAATTATAGATAGATTATCACCCTTAAACCAATTATGCTAATTTTGGAGAAATTTGCATTGACTGCACACCTCAGCTCTTGACCACATGCTCCTGCCTCTCACCTTTTTCGGCTTCACATTGTGGAAACCAAGGCATTTAGGATCATTGGTAAATCCTGCGGTGAGGCTGAGTCTTTGGGTCTCTCACTCTCTCTCCACAGGCAGGTCGGTGGTCTTTCTGTCTTCAACTGTCTCCTCTACGGTCTCATCCCCCCTGTTCTGTCTGAGATATTTCTCCCCCATATTTCGGCAGGGTGCTCAATGTCTGCCAACAACCCCCTTACTGGTAAAACTACCAACATCAAGAATCACTGCTCATCTTCACTCTTTCATTCCTCTTTTTTTTCCTGCCTTTGGAACAAACTCCCACACTCTCTTCAATCCCACTCTTCCCTTCAGGTCCTCAAAACAGCTGTTTTACCCTGTGTAAACCATCTCCTTTCTGGACCTTTCCAGAGATCTCCTAATGTCTCTGTTCCCCACTGTTTTGTCCTTCCCTCTCCCGTCCGTCTTATCTCCTGCTCCCCTTGTTGTACGTTCTGTGTGTTTGCTCTCACAAGACCCTCGACAGTGTGTACAAAAAAAATACATATATTTCATTGAAATGTGTCATTTTCGGTCGTGGGTGAACACTTTTGCAGGTCACTGGACCATTCTACACAGTCTGTAAACGATAAGTATTTTGACTTCAAAGTTCATACCACTGTGCACTGTCTGTAAACAGCAAAAACCCACAGACACTTCTCAAATCGTCCTGCCGATCAAGATCACCCGATTTACACTTTAGAGATCTATTCTGGTGTCTTTTTCAGCCTTGGTAGTTATAAAAACACTCGAGGATGAGAATAAAAGCTACTTTGTAAAGGCTTATTAAGGTTCTCTACAGCAGACTTTTCAAAGAAAACAAATTTGCCACCAGAAGAGTTGGCTCGCACCAAGTCCTCTCCAGACTGCGTGGGGTAACTCTTCTATTAATACCATCTAGTTCATGTAAAGAGGTCAAAAGTTGTAAAATATAACTATTGTTTGCAATCTAATTGGTTGCTAGGCAATGGTAAGAGGTGGAGTTAATGATTCAAAGTTGAAGACAGACGTTAAGTGGTGGAACTTTTAAACTGAAGTCAAAAACAGTAATCGTCATATTATTGTGGCTGCTTCCGCGTTGCACATCTTTAGTAACAGAGCGATTTCAAGTTATCGTGTGATACAGGTCAGTGGCCTCTGTCTTCTTCCACCTCCTTTCTGGACTTGCACCCTCTGCCCCTCCGTGCTTTCTCCCCACCCCCTCCCTCCATGTTTCTGCAGGTTGCATGTGGTCCACCATCAACCCTTTCCAGTTAAACTCCCAAAATCCAGAATAACTGTTCACCTCCACTCAATTGTGCCTCTTCTTTCCTGCCTGTGGAATCAACTTCTATGTTCTCTTCAATCTCAGGTCTTCAACACAGCTGTTCACCACCATCTCAGGTCATCCCCCATCCAAAACCATGATCTTTTGTTCACCCGTTAAACCACACTCCACCCCAAAATTTTGCTTCTGTGTCCATCTTACCCACTACCTGCGTTCTCTCCTACCCCTCATCCTCATGCACATCCCTTGTTATCTGTCCGTGTCTATTTTTGTCCTTCTGCTGTTGGCATGTTCCCCTTCTCTTTCTGCCGTTTGTTTTGTAATGTTGCCTCCTGATCCATTATGTGTTATTTTGCTTCCACAATCCTTGACTTTGTCTACAAAAAAGGTGTGGAGACATTGCAGGAGGTCATTGAAAGATTTCCACTACATTCATATGAAAAAAATGACAAACTGTTAGAGTTCAGAGTTTGTGTTAACCACTGCCAAAATGACAGCGTCCGGATAAGAAATGCTCTGCTGAAAGAGAAGCTCAACAATATCCAGTTCTCATATTAAGATTTTGATAATAACTGTTCTTTTATGTTCTGAAGCCAGACATTGTCATCAGTAACTTTCCACCATATCCTTTCTGCTCATGCAGCTAGAAAGTCCAGCTCTCCTCGTCATCCCAAAATCCTTATCCTACCATTTCTTAAATTAATATAAATTGTATCTGGAATGGGTAGTGACCAATGCATTAGCCCACATGGCCTACCATCCTAATAAACATGCCACTGTATTTTTTTTATTTTTCCAGCCCAACTTCACACAAATGATGGAAAATGAGGGCTTCAACACATTTGCACAGCTACTGCAGGTAAAAATCACAAATGGTTTGCCTTTTATGTCACAATTTTTCCTGAACTGTGTTTGTGGCCATTTCAAGCCGACTATCTTTCCTGTGTTTGCAGATGTGCTAACAGCCTGCACTGCACGCTACTGTTAATTCTTACTTTATTTTTCTTACCTTTTCGACTGTCATTCAAAATTTTCACAGCCTTTCACCCACCTCCACATTGTCAGCACTTTTCCTGTCTAAGCTCTGTCATTTAGGTTTTCCCATGAGTATCAGCATCCATAAAGCAATAAATTTGAAAAACCTTGTCCGATTAGCAAGTTGCCCGTGCCCACACGGGATTCTAAACAGGGTAGGGATTTAAGTGGCAAATATACAAATAGCATCTTCTGTCATTGAGCCGACAATCTGGGAGCAACAATTCCCATTTATTGCCACATCTGATGCAATGTGAATGCTCTAATGACAGCGTGGTGCTCCATTTGAAACTGTTTGTCCGATATATGTAGCATTTTGATGCCAAGGTTCTGTAATAAATATTTGTATTCATGTCAAAGCCAGTGACCAATTATAAATGAATAGTAGGATGTCACTCCCAATTTTCCTGTCGATATTTGTTCCTTATGGTGTAGATCTAAGAGTAGGTGAGTTATTGCTGCCACTCTGGCTAAATTCCAAATTCTTCGTATAACCAGCCATGGCCATTAGAGGAGGTGGACGCAAGCAACTGTAACAGTCAAAACCATTTTTCCTGACTAGTTATATCCAGTTATAATCTGAGCTTGCCCACATTGTTCCCCAGACATGTTATTAGCAAGACCATTTCATACCTTGGCCTATATCATCTGAATAATCTAATCATCAAACATCTCTCCACCCCCACTTTTCTCCCAGACTACTATAATGTTGTAATTAATGCACATTGATGTCTCATAGTCTCTGACCTATATGTAGTAAATGTATAAACTTCTCCATTGGACTTAAATCACTTTTAAAAATAATGTATTCAAACTAGCCAAAAAGGTGGACTGAGCAGAACATAATAGCCAGAGTAGTGGTCCGATCAGAACACAATCACCAAATTAGTCAGCCCAGCAGAACACAATCACCAGAGTAGTGGTCCAAGCAGAACACAATAGCCAGATTAGAAGGCCTAGCTATGCTTTATATACGTATACACAGCAGCATAATCTTTCTGAAAACATAAAAGGTGGTCTCTAAATCAAATGCCGAGAATAAAGTCAGTTTTGTTCGTTGTTGTCATTTTAAAAGGACAACAATATATAATGAACAATCACAATTTTCTTGTTTGTAAACTTCAATTTTAAACCATGCCCCATTGTCATGCAATATGGATAACCTGTCATTCATCGACATTAACAATTCACACATGCTGTTTGACATTGTCATGATTTTAATGCTGCAACATTGTTTGTTTCTTCTGATCCCTTTGTGCAGAATATACAATAAAACAATAATAAATGCTCTAAACCAACTCTTCTATTAATGGCCCTCACCAAGGTTTAATGATGACTTCAGAGCGATGGTGCAAGTGTGTATGCCTATCGCAGACGAGAATATACCTGGCACAATCTGGAAAGGTGGAAAGCAAAATTAAGAGTCAAACTCATGTCTGCTTCAGCTCATTGGTGATACCAATGTGTACTGCACATAATGAGAAGGCTGCAATGTTTTTACTCTTGCACTGTGTGTACCAAAGTGTAGTCTAATTTCCTTGCCCTTTTTTTGCATAACAGTGTATGTGTGTCTGTAGATGACCCCCTAATGTTACTGTGACAGAAATGCTTCAGTTCCTGTTCAGTCCAACTTGTGTGATTAGATGTTTACACTTTGTCTCCTCTCTCTCTCTCTCTATCTCTATCTCTATCTCTATCTCTATCTCTATCTCTATCTCTATCTCTATCTCTATCTCTCTCTCACCTCTCTCACCTCTCTCACCTCTCTCACCTCTCTCACCTCTCTCACCTCTCTCACCTCTCTCACCTCTCTCACCTCTCTCACCTCTCTCACCTCTCTCACCTCTCTCACCTCTCTCACCTCTCTCACCTCTCTCATCTCTCTCACCTCTCTCACCTCTCTCACCTCTCTCACCTCTCTCACCTCTCTCACCTCTCTCACCTCTCTCACCTCTCTCACCTCTCTCACCTCTCTCACCTCTCTCACCTCTCTCACCTCTCTCACCTCTCTCACCTCTCTCACCTCTCTCACCTCTCTCACCTCTCTCACCTCTCTCACCTCTCTCACCTCTCTCACCTCTCTCACCTCTCTCACCTCTCTCACCTCTCTCACCTCTCTCACCTCTCTCACCTCTCTCACCTCTCTCACCTCTCTCACCTCTCTCACCTCTCTCACCTCTCTCACCTCTCTCACCTCTCTCACCTCTCTCACCTCTCTCACCTCTCTCACCTCTCTCATCTCTCTCATCTCTCTCATCTCTCTCATCTCTCTCATCTCTCTCATCTCTCTCTCTCTCTCTCTCTCTCTCTCTCTCTCTCTCTCTCTCTCTCTCTCTCTCTCTCTCTCTCACCTCTCTCTCTCTCTCACCTCTCTCTCTCTCTCACCTCTCTCTCTCTCACCTCTCTCTCTCTCTCTCACCTCTCTCTCTCTCTCTCTCACCTCTCTCTCTCTCACCTCTCTCTCACCTCTCTCACCTCTCTCTCTCACCTCTCTCTCTCTCTCTCTCACCTCTCTCTCTCTCTCACCTCTCTCACCTCTCTCTCACCTCACCTCTCTCTCACCTCTCTCACTTCTCTCACCTCTCTCACCTCTCTCACCTCTCTCACCTCTCTCACCTCTCTCACTTCTCTCACTTCTCTCACTTCTCTCACTTCTCTCACTTCTCTCACCTCTCTCACCTCTCTCACCTCTCTCACCTCTCTCACCTCTCTCACCTCTCTCACCTCTCTCACCTCTCTCACCTCTCTCACCTCTCTCACCTCTCTCTCTCACCTGAACATAAACATCAGGTTGATAACCTCAATCTGATGTACTTTCCGCTGTTCTCCTATTTCAGATTAATCGCTCCTCTCCCTCGTTGTTTTCTTTGATAAAATTATTTGACAAAATTCTGGTTCTATCACGGAAGACATGATTTCAGTTTTAATTTTTTTTACACTTCTCATTCATGAGACACGATCCGAAAGGATGGTGCAGAGGTATCGCACTTACCATTGACTTGTCTGGGCTGGGTTTTGATTCTCTGTCTGACTATAAACCATCAGATTGGTATTTTGCAGACAGGGTGTTGCATCATGAAGTGTGCTGTCACTTGGATGGACATTAAGTGGGGTGCCTCTATGCCTGCATAAGCTGGTGCATGTTAAAAGATACCGACATCTTTCATAACTGTCAACCATTGTGTGCTGGCAGCTTGAACAAGTTCCAAATTTCTGTCATCTTCAGTCAGACATCAGGCTTTGCCAGCTTTCTTGTGAAGGAATTGTGCCAATTGCGTTGTTGTAATTTATCACAAACTTAAAAGTGCTATTGTACAACAGACAGAGTTTTTGCTGATGTTGCACAACTGTCTATGGCAGGTGAGTGGTCTCCTGGCTCTGCTCAATGATCCCTTGCACCAGCCATTCACCATCTTCCTCCCCACGGATACAGCCCTACAACAACTGCCTGAAGCCCAGAAAGAGTCTTTGCTCAGCATGTCACAGCCAGACATGCTCCAAGAGGTCTTAAAGTACCACGTGATACAATCTTCCAAGGTAACAATTAAGCTCGAGCAATACTCGTTTTTGTCAAGGCTCGTGTCAGTCTGCATCAGCGAACAATCGGAATGATACGTTTTCCCACCTGACCCTCAACAAATGTGTGCTAACCGCCATGAGAAGCAAAGTAAGCCTGGTTTTTCAGTCGTTAGCTGGTCCCACGAAGGGCTAATGGCTGAAACGTCTTGCTTTGCTTCCTACAATAGTTGCCATACCTTTGTCAACCCTCAGTTGATAAAAGCTATTGTTCAAATTGAATTCCACTGTATGCTTGTGTTTTTTATTGAATTTTGTGAAATAATCAATACATTTGAACAAACAAAAACGACATGTTTAAACATTTTATAAATATAAGAACAAATGAATTACAGTTTCTGTGTTTCTTTTTAAACCTGTTACGAGTTTGGTACAATTTGTTTCTGCCTAGGTTTCTGCGTCTGACCTTTTCAACATACACGAACTGGTCACCATGCAGGGATCGGTTGTGACAGTTACCTGCAGCTCTGGGAATGTTACGGTAACTGTTCCAAAACAGAGTCAAAATGTGTTTCACTTTCTCAAAAGGTTTTGGATCCAAAGACTTGAGTTATACTCCAATGGCATCAGGGAACTCACCCACCACTGGGAGGAATATGCAACAATCTTTGAAAACCACAGCTAACGCTCACTAATTTGAATAGATACGTTCCAGAGACCAATTTAAATTGGCTAAAACTGGAACGTGGGACTCGATTACAAAAAAAGAATTCGTTGCTGCTCTCGCTTCTGCTACTTCTGCTATTCATACAGAATATGACAATTAAAGGCTGCATCCATGAGTGCCAGTGTACTGGTCCCGGTGTATGCCCCGGTTAGAATAGGTGTACCATATCCCTGTGTGTCGTAAGAGGCGACCAGGGTTGGCGTCAGGAAGGGCATCCGGCCATAAAACATTGCCTCAAGAAAAAGCCAAACCCCTGCACAGCAGGGAAAAATGGCTGTAAAAACGGTCAATATATCCATTCATTTATACTATTTTAATGTGCTTTGGGCTTCACTCCCTCTGAATGAGTCGTGAACACAAAATTTAACACAATAATATGAAAAAAAAATGATTTGCTCACATCCAAAAAAATAGGAGGATGGTGGGAGGTAAACATCACCATGAGGCATAACCAAGATTGAGGTCTGAACCCCACACTTCCTTCCTGTCTGGACAATAGGCAGGAAATTTTGAATGCTGTTTCTGTCCTACGGAGTTTAATTACAGTATTTCATTGCATAACCGGAAGTGTGTTCACGAAGGTGGTTGCAGGGGACATATCTTTGGTTCAGATTTTCAATGCAATCACCAGTCTGTGGAATGTGTATGTGTTCATTATAACTCGACTATATATTTGTCTTTGTTCTGAATAAACCTCAGAGAACAGGATATAAATCATATTTACGTCAATTATAACTTGTCCGACAGGATGTTGCAGAGCGAGCTCACTTACCTGTGTACCATCTCGTCTGGGTTTGAATCTCAGCCAGACTATATACTACTTGACTGGTGTTTTGCAGGTGCAGGGTGTTGCATAGCATAGTGTGCATCCCTTGGAAGGAGGTTCACCTGGGTGTCCCATCTGCTAGCATTAGTTGATGGACGTAAAGGATCCCACCATGTATTTTGGAAGAGTAAGCAGCTTATCGCTGACACCATGAAGAAATTCCAAATTCTTATCCGAATACAGTTGAACATCTTGGCCTGCTCAGTCAGTTCGTGACGGACTTGGACCACAAACATTACTCAGCTTACTGCCAAAGGGAACACTTAGGACTGTTAAAGAAGGAGTAGACATACATTATAATTTGAATTCCAGAAGTCAGCTCTTCCATGAGCCTCGATGTCTGCAAAACTAGAACAGCACTCAGTGGACCGCATACCTCTGCCAGGCTAAACAGTTTGCGTTTTGTATCCCACTGATAGGCCAGATCTGTATCCGGACCTGAATCAAAATCTAATTATTTTGTTCTTGTCACCTGACCAACTTATCCACCTTCTTTTGTCAAAACATGTCCACAACTTTTTTTTGAGCTATCCTGCTATACTGCAGATCGGTTTTGGCCCCATCTCTCAATGTCGAAGAATCACTTGAAATATATATTTTTTTAATTCTCTTATCCAGAACCAGATTCGGATCTTCACCCAAATCGAATCAATTCTTCCTTGTCACACACCAAACTTATCCACAAAGTTTCGTCCAAATCCGTCCCCAACTTTTTGAGATATCGTGCTCCATATCGTTTTTAGCCCTATCTCTCAATGGTGAAGAAGGTGAAGAATCACTTTAAAAATTCTTGGATGCAGATTCGCATCTGGGTCTTCACTAAAATTGAATTGATGCTTTCTGGTCACACCCCCAACCTGTGCACCAAATTTTGTCTGAATCCATCAACAACTTTTTTATAGATATCCTGCTCACAGACAGACAAACAAACAGACAATGGTGAAAACATCACCTCCATCACCCTGGATAACGGAGGTAATTAGTGATTAAAAAAGCAATACACGATCAGCAAAGACGAAGACATTCTCTGAGACTTCCTAACTTTGCAACATGTGAAACACCAAGGTTACACCTTTGTCATTGTGTTTGTATATGTACTAGCATGTGGGTCATTGGTGTCCATTACTCATCATGATTCTCTGGGCCTGCAGGGTGAAGTATTGGTGGGCGAAGCTGCAGTACGTATGGTTCGGAGTCAACTTGAGTTTAGAGGTGGTGTTGCTCATGCCATCGACTCTCTGCTGGAACCTCCAAGCATTGGTGGACGCTGTGACCTTCGCACTTCAGTGACGATCATGGTACGCTTGCATGGACTTTTACTCACAATTGAATTTGTATTTTGTTTTTATTTACCTCTTCAGTAGTTGTCCTCCAAACGAAGGTTAGCGGTGTTGGTCAGTTGCATTCATTACTTAGGAAATGTAAAGATTTCGGAAGTATATTGATGACTTCCGTCCTCTGTTTGTGTGTTTGTGTGTTTGTTTGTAGGCACGATAACTCGAGAACGGAAGAAGCAACCAATGTCAAATTACACCACGTGATTCAGGAGGGTGATGGCTAGTGCTGATTAGATTTTGGTCAAAATCGGTCAAAGGTCAAGGTCACAGTGAGGTCAAATATTCGATTTTTGATGGTTTGGTACAGATAACTCTAGAACGGAAGAAGCTACCAATGTCAAATTACACCACATGATTCAGGAGGGTGCTGGCTAGCGCTGATTAGATTTTGGTCAAAATCGGTCAAAGGTCAAGGTCACAGTGAGGTCAAACATCCAAAAAAAAGTTATAACTCGAGAACGGAAGAAGCTACCAATGTCAAATTACACCAAGTGATTCAGGAGGGTGGTGGCTAGTGCTGATTAGATTTTGGTCAAAATCTGTCAAAGGCCAAGGACACAGTGAGGTCAAACATTGAATTTTTGATGGTTTTGTACAGAATCATCGTAGAAACTTCTGGTTTGTGTCGCTACCTTCTCTGGAGACAGCTTTTATTAGACAAGGTCAGAGGTCAAGTTGACGATTTGGTCAGTACCAGTCTATGACTGCTTGTTACTTACGATATCTAAAGATTTCATAAGCATATTGATGACTTCCGTCCTCTGTTTGTGTGTTTGTTTGTGTGTGTGTTTGTGTGTTTGTTTGTAGGCACGATAACTCGAGAACAGAAGAAGCTACCAATGTCAAATTACACCCCGTGATGCAGGAGGGTGATGGCTAGTGCTGATTAGATTTTGGTCAAAATCGGGCAAAGGTCCAGGTCACAGTGAGGTCAAACATAATTCCGTAAATTCATGTGGAGA
This sequence comes from Eptatretus burgeri, assembly GCF_056783735.1. Lineage (NCBI taxonomy): Eukaryota > Metazoa > Chordata > Myxini > Myxiniformes > Myxinidae > Eptatretus > Eptatretus burgeri. The sequence continues at coordinate 82,517,279 of NC_140970.1, read as the reverse complement.
AATGGAGTATTTTTGCTTCGGCCGACGTTACGAGTTCGTTTTAACTTTCATTTTAATTTTGTCTTCGGTTTTTGCGATCGCTAAGGACGCTTAACACTAGGTTGTCGAAATTCTGGTAAAAATTGGATGTTTTGGAGACGTTTTAAGATTGTATAAAAAATATTTCACTCGCCACGTCACGGCTCGTCACGTGGTGCAGCGCGCTCGAGCAGTCACGTCGTTGAGTCGCCTAAAGGTTTTGCGTGTGCGCGCTGACGGTGTTTTCAATAAATATCGTGCTTAAAAGTCATTTTTTATCCCAATAAAGGTTATTGTCGCATGCATGACTCGCTAAGCCGTCGGATTATGGAAAGATTGTTGGTGGATGGCCGAATATTACGGTTTTGTGACTTTGATAAAATAATATAAAATAATTGCGTGGAGAAATGGAGATTTTTGCTTCGGTCGACGTTACGATTTTTGATGGTTTGGTACAGAATCATCGTAGAAACTTCTGGTTTGCATCGCTACCTTCTCTTGAGACAGCTTTTATTAGACAAGGTCAGAGGTCAAGTTGACTATTTCATAAGTACCAGTCTATGACTGCTTGTTTGTCTGTTTGTCTTTCAATTTGTCGACACAATATCTAAAATATGAGGAATAGGATGAGAATGGAATTTTGAACAGACCTGCATTGTGTAAATGTACAAACTAGTGAAACTCGCCCTCTCACCTGCATTTATACAAAAATTATCAGTGGAGCGGGGATTTGGGGAGGGAGTGTTTGTGCCTTCCAGTCACTCAAAAAACAAGTTGTGTTTGATTAGCTGCTCAAAAACAAGGCATGATATTTGCAAGGCCAGGTTAAAACTGCCAGGAAATGAAGAAGCCACTTCTGATGGGAATGTATAAGCTTCGTGTTGGCTTCGTGGTTATGGTGGTGGCTTAGGATCTTAGGATCCTGAGTTCAAGCGCCATTGGCTGCTAAAATTACATCAGGTGGGGTAGACTCAGCCTGTTATCCTTTTGTAGTCAGCAAAATGAATACCAGTGTTCTGGTAGAGGGGCACAGCATCAGCAGCATAGCTGCACTTCAAGAAATGATAGCTATCCGACAGCCAAGCTGCCATACGCAAGAACAGAACAGAACAGATGAAAATGTATTAGGCCTTGTGCCTTGGCTCCCCCCCCCTCCTTCTTGTGCAGGACAGGCCTGTGGGTAGCATCATTGGCTGAGAGCACAGCTGTGCCACTGATGCAATACCCCTATTACCAGTACATTGACAGGTCGAGTCAACCCCAACTGCTGTTAATTCAGCAGCAGACAGGGTTCCTAAGCTCCCAAGCCAGCCACCCTAAAGTTAAATCACTGAAAATCACGAGTTAAAGCACTTTCAAACTTGTACACTGACATACCATTCAAAAACAATTGCCGGTTAACTCTTATCCCCGTTACCTGAAAATCACAAAGTGTCACACATGAAAACCTTGCAACTGTGACGAACCTTTTAATTTATTTATTCTCCCTTTATTAATTCATTCTCTTTTATTTTCCTTCTCCATTTTCAATCGTATTATGTAAATTTGTGTTTCGTCTTTTGGCTTTCCTGCAATTCTTTTTCCTTATTTTTCTCCACTTCCTTTCAATTACCTTTGTCATTCCAAGTCAGTTCCTTGTGTTATTTATTCTTCTCCTAATTTCATCATTTATTTTTCTTTCTTGTTTTTTTCTTTCTCCCGATGTTCTTTTTCAATTGTTATACTTTATTTATTAAGTTGTTCCTTATCGTTCAACCATTATTCTTTCTGCTTGACCACTCGTTTATTTATTTGTGGCCTCCTCTCACCTGTATGTTTTTTATCCCTTTATCCCTCCTTTACTTCCTTTTTTAATTTGTAATATATATATATATATATATATATATATATATATATATATATATATATATATATATATGTTATAGGTTTCATGTCTTTATGTCTTATTTTGGTTGTCTCTGGTCTGTTCCAGGGGGATTGTGGACGATGCACAGATCTTCCACCTTGCCCGAAGAACAGCAAGCCCAAGGTATAGAATACCAATATTGCCAGCCTTTAACCAGAGCGGCCTGTCTGAATGATGAGGGATGTATGTGCTTTTATTCGAAAATCTAACTTTTCATCAGAAAAACATGGAAGTTGGAAAAAAATAATTAAAAAAGGAGGATGTTTGAAGTCTTTACACTGTATTTGCAGAAAAATCCAAGGTCCCCATCCCTCTGTTATCCCCAAGACCTACCCCTGATCCCAGGCTCATGCTCCCCACAACATGTGAGCTTCTCTCTCATAAAGGTAGAAAAGCTCCTCGCCAATATTGATACCGCAGCAGAAACCTGACCTGACAGTAATAGTCCTTTTATTCTCAAGACTTGTAATTCCAGCATATGTAGTGCTTTTTCTTTCATATTTTGCAGGTTCTTCTCAGATCGTTGCTTGCCTTCATCATGGAAAATTGCCAACGTTACCCCTATCCACAAGAACGGTTCTGAGCTTGAACAGAAGGGATCAACTGAATGTTCACAAAGGCTGACTGATTGTTGTGGTTTGCCTACTTTGCTTCCCATCGTGATGAGCATACCTTTATGAACTACCTGTTGATGAAGCATGTCATTCAAACAGTCTGCCATTGCAAACCAACACGATCTGAGGCAAAGTCTTGTACTCCTCTGTTCCAAGATTTATCCCATTGGATACATTCCCATTGCTGGATACATTCTGTTGTATACAGTCTATTGAATAAAGTCAGTATCATCTGTAAAGTGATGGAATCTGTCATTGCTTCAGGACTTCACCGATCTCTTTTCCAAGTTTCCGGTCTCTTATTATCCTTTCAACATCTGGTCCTGCTATTCTACACAACACATTTTGCTTCTTCTGCATGGTAGACATGTTGCAGCTTAATAAGGAATGTAAGCAATGAATTTTAAACAAGATGTCAGGGCCATGTCTATGGACATCTCTCCATCTTTAACACCATTTACCACCAAGCTGTCAGCTAATGGTGTCGGCCTTTTAAAACTGCCAGCCAATGGTAGATGGGGTCTCGTCTTCGAAATCATGTTGTTATCCATTTTACTCCATGGTCACAAACAATTGGTTTCTCTTGATGATATTCTCTCCATTGTTTCTCTCGAGACGTATTTATGCAAGGTTTATTTGTTGATATGCCTGGTGTTGGCTTAATGGTTGGGGTGGCGGGCTTTTGATCCTTGGGTCCTGAGTTCAAATCCTGCTCAGCTGTTGATTTAATACCAGGTGGGGTTAACTTGGCCTGTCATCCTTTAGAGGTCGGCAAAGTGAGTGCCAGCATGCTGGTATACTGTGTCGGAGTGGCGACCCATCCAGGATTGAGCCCAATAGCCAAGGAGACTGCTTAAGCAGCACCAACGCTCTGCACAAAGTCTGGTCCCAATCTCCTCTCCTCCTCTATTTGTTAATGCCTGAGGCTTATTTTAAGCCAATTATTTGAGGCTTAGCTCTTCCACAAGCCTTGACTTTGTATACAAGTCCATTCTGAGTCATCTCCGCATTACAATGTTCAAGGAGCACAGATCCCCATTCTGGGCTTATTCAGATGCTTTCCGTCTTACTTATCTGGCGGTGGTTGAATTCAAGGCTTCTTGAGTCATTGGCATCTCTCAGCAGGAAATCACGTTTCAAGGTTTGCTTTTAATTTTGGCACAGGCAGGTTATTGGTCTTGCAGTGCTTCACTGCCCTTCTTTTAGATATCTATATATTTGCACTCCCTTCTCTTTACCCAGCCCAGCTGCCCAGCCCTTCCCATTCTTTTATCAACCAACACCCAGTTACCCTCACTAAGTCCAAGTTTGATGCATACTTGCATTTCTTCATTACACTTTATTCCCTTCTGGGGAACCGACTCTCTGTTTGTTGAATCATGCTCTTCCCTGCAGTCCTTCAAGACTGTGTGCACCTCAAACTCATTACATCTGCCATACTTATTCCTAAGCTTATCTGCACTCAATAATTCCTGATGCCATTTCCCCCTCTTCCTTTCATTTCATGTGATGCACCGATGCAATTTTGTCCCCTTGTTTTCCTCCACTCTGCCCCCCTCCCCCTCCTCCATACCCTCACAGTCAGTCTGTTGACCCACTAATCTCATTTCAACTTGTGGAAGCAAAAATTTTAATTCCATGTCCCTTCCATTCTCGAATACGTTGGCTTTTTAGGAGTCAAGGAAATTTACCTTGATCCAATTTGTCAGATTATAAATAATTATAAATCTTGTAATCCTTTCAAACATATATGAATTGTGATTAATGAATAGATGATTCATGAGAATGACGAACTTCGGGGTGCTGCGGGTTCGATTCCCATTGCTCCTCATTCTCACCAACCCTCTCTTTGTAAACGCGGCAATCGGTTTGCCAAACACCCCTCGACATGAGCGCAGGGAGGACTATCATCCTGCGGTTGAATGCCATAGGCTGGTGTTGTGGTTTTTGGTGGTATTTTCCAGCATTTGATGAAGTAAAGTGAAAAATCAATCATGATGAGATCGAGAAATCCTGTGTTTTTGGAATTTCGTGTGTGTTTCACTTTACCTCCCAAGTATTGCTACACTTAAAATGTACGCAAAGAGGAAAGGATGAACAATCCCAAAGAGAAACAGAATGGGAAAGATCAAGGTGCTCAGAAGAGGTCATGGACGTGAATGGGTGAGCGCTTTGGGTAGTGATTGGCATTGCATTTGAAGGAGTGAAGTGAGGAAGACAAGACAATGGGCACAGGGAAAGGATTTCACAATCGAGAGAGTAAGGGGGTGAAGGAATGCAGGTGGGCAACCAGCTTGGACTTGGGGAGAGTGAGCAGGTGAGGGTTTCTCGATAAGCGCATGAGACGTAGGGTGGCTTTGGGAGAGCAGAGGGAGGAGAGGGCAGGAGGAGTAAATCTGGTTTTACTTTACTCTTACAAAAGAGGTGGTTGTGCATCTGAAAATAAAAAAAATAAAATTAACTTGTTAAATGTTTTAAGTATCGAAACCAACACGGAATAGAAATCATCAAGTAATTTCATTCGTCATGAAACAGAGCCGTACCTTTGCTAATTGCAGTGAGAACTATTATTTTTTTAAATCATATTCAATTAATGAGGGGGATTTGGGGGCAGCATTGCCTTGTTATAGGTAGCATTAAATAGCCATCCTGGGCTGACAGAATGACCAAGAGGTACGCACACATGCCTCGAAGCTGTTCAGCCTGGGTTTGAATCCCGACCAAGCTTTAAACTGTCGTCCCAGTGTTTCACAGGCAGGGTGATTCATCAATGTGTGCCGTCCCCCAGATATACATTAAATCGGTGTTCCATTTGCCAGCATTCGTTCATGGATGTTAAAGATCCCCATGATGCCCTTCGTGAAGAGTAGGCAAGCTATCGCTGGCACCATGGCCAAATGATAAATTGCAGCCGAACCAGAGCAGAGAGCATTGCATCAGATGCACAGCCGCACCCTCGGGCCAATGATGCTAACCTGCAAGCTTGTGAACAAAGAAGAAGTAAGTAGCTATCCCAAGCGGCCAAGAGGTCATTGATGTCAACCATGAAGTGTAGACCTGTAAATCACATCAGGTAAGACAGACATATCTCCCTCTTCCTTGAAAGCCATTCATAAACCGTTTACCAACAACACAACAGCAACATGGTAAGTTATCCTGAGATTAGCTCGTGCTGCTTCCAGAAACTTCAATTACAAACCCATTATTTAATTTAAACCCAGTCTCCGGGATGTCAGTCCAGTGTCCTCACTTGAAGATGTATTTTCTGCATTGTGATTGTTGTGAATCATTGGTAAATTAATACAGTATAGTAACAGGCATTTGATCAAGAGTTGTAAACTTTGAGGAACAAAAACTTGTACATTTGTCTGCAGGACGTACAAGCTTGCACAAGTCGATTCTACTTCGCTCCAATTAAGGGCTGCCAGCAAATTTGTGACCTGTCTGTTCACAAAGCACAGTGCTGCAAAGGATTCTACGGAAAGCACTGCCACGGTGAGAGTTAGTCTTTATTTCGAAAATTTATTCGGAAAAAGTAAACTTGGCTTTGTAAGAATGTAGCTGTTGTAAAGGTTGGATGCGGGTCATTTTGAACAGGAATAAACATAAATACTGAATAATTACCTCCGACACTGAAAGTGGAGGTGGTTGTTTTCACCTCTGTCTGCATGTCTGTGAGCAGGATTTCTCAAAAGGTTAAGGACTGATTCGGACGAAATTTGAAATTTGAAAGTTAGTGAACAGGTTGGGTGTGCAACAAGAACGAATGGATTCGATTTTGGTGAACATGTGGATGCAATTTTATATTGGGTGGTCGCTAGACTACCGTTATTCTCAGGTTTTCCGTCTGTTTGTCTGTATGTAATGGACAGCTCTGGAGGCCAGAGGAGTTAACCGATTTTGATGAAACTTGACTGGTAGGTTCATACCAGGATCTTGTTGTATGCTTTTGAGCACCGTTGCTATGGACGCCACCGTTGCCTAGCAACGGGACTTTGAAATTTTTGAAAAAATCCGAAAAATATTTTTATAGATATTTTTTTTAGAAAATCAAAAATCGGCTTCCGTGCTTTTATGCGCTCTATAATCAACCTCTTTGTCAAAAATTTTCAGCCAGATCCGTCAAAAACTGTATGACTGGTATGCAATTATATAGCGACCACCCATGTCGCCTACCGGCTTTTATATACGTGTGTGTGTGTTTATATATATATATATATATATATATATATATATATATATATATATATATATATATATATATATATATATATATATATTCTTCACCATTGAGAAAAAAAAATGACCGTTTTTACAGCCATTTTTCCCTGCTGTGCAGGGGTTTGGCTTTTTCTTGAGGCAATGTTTTATGGCCGGATGCCCTTCCTGACGCCAACCCTGGTCGCCTCTTACGACACACAGGGATATGGTACACCTATTCTAACCGGGGCATACACCGGGACCAGTACACTGGCACTCATTTCGCCGACCTCGGAAGGATGACAGGCTGAGTCAACCCCCTGGTGTTAATTCAGCAGCCAACGGGGCTTGAACTCAGGACCCTTGGATCCCAAGCCACCACCCTAACCACCAAGCCAACACCAGGCTTATTCTTCACCATTGAGAGATAGGGCGAAAAACTGTATACAATATGATATCTCAGAACATTTCAGACGGATTCGGACGAACCTTGGTGGACAGATTGGGTGTGTGACAAGGAGGAATTGATTCAATTTTGGTGCAGATCCCATTCCGGATTCGAGAATTTTTCGAAATTCTTCAATCAAAACAAATACCAATTACTGCACCGTAGTCCCAAGAAGGAAGCAGACATGCCAATGCACACAAACACACAAAAGCACCCCACTTCGACACACATACATACAAACACACATGTAAAAAACACACAAACACAGATATATTATGTTGTGGTAAGTGCTTACAAAAGCTGTTTTATTTGAAGTTTTAACCTTAACTTATAAGCAATTGACAGATGTTCCAACTGCCTGGATTATCAGCTGAGCACCGTACTTCATCGAGGTTTCAATCCTTTCAGCCCAGAACCTCTCCTCCTTCACCATATGTGATTCTTCACCATTGAGAGATGGGACCAAAACGACATACAGCAGGATATCTCAAAACGTAATGGACGAGTTATGACAAACTTGGTGGATCAGTTGAGGAGGTGACGAGAAGAAGCCGATTCGATTTTGGTTGAGGTCCATATTAAGATTTGGCCTATCAGTGGATACAAAACATAAACTGGTCAGCCTGGCAGAAGTATGCACTCTTACCAAGTTACACTAGTTTTCCTGTTCGTTTCATAGTTTTCAAATCACAAATATCATTGTAATCTGGGATAGTAGAATTGTTCTGTATATTTGAATCTGATTTGACCAGGTCACTTTGACCACTTCTTAAGCCACATGCTAAGAGTGTAGACAACCATGAGCATTTATTACACAGCACAGTGCAACTCGATGCAGCACCTGTCTAAACTGTACATGGCCAATCAGAAATAACGGACCTGCTAGAAGTGTTTTCAATAATTTCAGTGCACTTTTTAGTAATCTGCCGATATCCCAAGACCACCACCCTAACCATTAAGCCAACACCAGGCATGGGCTTGTCCCTCGGTAATTTTGATGTGTTTTGCATACAAATTACGGATATTCCTTGAAAGTAGGCAGGTCTGTCGATGCCTGAGCATAAAACTATGAAGCGTCATTTTTCTTGAACAATATTTACCAGCAAGCAGGATTTTTTTTTTAATTCATCCAGGACACAGGCACACAAAGGTCGACACTTCTTGAAAGGCACTTTGGGTTAGCTTACATTCACAAGCAAAATGCGAACAGACTGACCAAGCAGCTTAACTCCCTTTTTGAAGAATGGCTTATTCATTGATCCAACGCCATACCTGAGAAGCACCAGGTGGCGGTTTATAGTCTCTTTGAGAATCACACATCGACCAGAGAGCTCAAAAGGTAAGTGCGATATACCTCTGAGCTATCCTTGCAACTAAAATGGAAGCATATTTGCAAAATAAACACTTTTTTTTTGTACACATGATATCAGCATCATGTCACACTTATACCGGGCGTCGTGGCGTGCGCCTGTAATCCGACTACTCGGAGGCTTGGGTTGGAGGATCGCTTGAGGACGGGAGCTCTGTGCTGGGCCGCGCTATGAGAGGGTGTAGGGCAGCCCGGAATAATGGCGAAACCCAATCCTTATCCCTGTGTCGTAAGAGGCGACCAGGGTTGCGTCAGGAAGGGCATCCAGCTTGAAACCCGTGCCAAATCAGTATGCGGATCATAACGGATGATCCGCTGTGGCGACCCCTAACGGGAGCAGCCGAAAGACGAACAACAACAACAACATCAGCATCATGTCACAATTACGGTCAGAGTTGCTCGTTTTGTATATATATATATATATATATATATATATATATATATATATATATATATATATATATATATATATATATATATATATATATATATATATATATATATATATATATATACCGCTTAACCGACAGTGTACGCCAATATCTCAACCATGTGGCATAGGGTCTTTTTGTCTCGAACCAATTTACCTAATTAACTACACAATTTCGACAACCGGGGAACCACGCCCTCGGCACGTCTTGCTCGAACCGGGTCACTCTACCAACTCCGGTTCGGGTGCAGTCGAGCGGAACTGCCAAAGCCGTGCCGGCTAGGATGAACAGATTAATTATCGGGTATAAAAACCTGGCTAAAACTCAGATCCGAACCATGCTGGACCAATGAAAGAAAGGACGGAAATGAACTGGGAACACTTCCACAGTAATTTATTTACAATAAAGAAGACACAGAGCAAGACTTATCGTGGAATATACAAGCAAGAATTTGCAATGTTCAAAAACACTTACACAGTTTCTACTTACAAGACGGGCCCACACACTCAGACGCACACTCAGATAATTTATTAAAAGCCCCCCGCAGCCAGAGAGGGAGAGACGAGCTGGGGGTCGCAGTTCGCTTGGGTACCTGCACGTTGAAGAGTGGTGCGGTGCTCCATGGTGCGGCATCTGCTAATGGTCGTGTGGCTCGTCCCACAGTCACACGCATGGGACTCGTACCCGTAGAAGAACCTGAGCGGAGCAGTCGGAGTCCCAGGGCGGAGATCAGGGTCGCGGACGGGACCCAGGAAAACTCCAACGAACGCCAGCCAAATGCAGAACTCCAGCTCAAACCGCATGACGCACACCAACCAACTCAACTCCTCCAAAAAACTCTCACTCTTGAGACTCCTCTCCACAGAACTCCTCTTGCACTGAGGATGGTGTCGTCTTTTTATGGACCTCCCTGAACAGGGCAGGGGCTCGGTGTAACAGACGTCACCGTCCACCCTGATTGGACGGGGCTCCCATGGGTCCGGCCTTTTCTGGGCGGGGTCTCGGCCAGGCTCGGGCGGGGCCTCGGCCAGGCCCACCCACTCCACGCGTGTGGACTCCACCAGAAGGAATTGGAGCGCTTGGAGAAGCCAAATAGGAAATGCGGACTGGACGTTTTTTCCCCGTATGCTGTGGCCAGCGAGGCTAGGGTTGCAAGCGCTGTAAGGTACCCTGGTTGGTTGTTGGTTTGTTTGTTGGATAGTCTGTTGGATGATCATTGGAGGGTTCGTTGGATGGTTTGTTAGATGTAATAACCTCCCTCAAAGGATATCGCAACGCACACCTTTGATTCTCCCACTAGACAAAAGGAAGGGACCTGTCTCACATGTACTTAACGGAATAACTGACTCGTGACATCTGTATGTTTGAATGCATATGGTTTGCAGATCCGTAACACTACCCCCCTCCCCCCCCTCTTTTGATAGACTCGACCCGAGTCGTTAATTTTCGTGTGGCATGCAGGTGTTGGTTTTCCCCTAGTACGTTTTACCTACGGATTCCTGAGTGCGACATTTTGAATACATGTCCCAAAAATAAATAACCTCGTGCATTGCGTAACTCAACCAACAGACTCATTCAGACAACTTAACTTCATTGCCGGCACTAAACAAACAACAGGTGGGTTAGGACTATGTACATTTCTAATATTTATACTACCCATGGCTCAGGACCTGTGATTTGAGGCGAGAAAACACAACAAAGGCAACATTTGTGGATGGATGGTCAGATGTCTTTAGGGCCTTCAAAGGTCCCTTGTTTGTCATTGAATTCTTCTCTTTTTTAAGTTTCTTTTTTATTTCGGCTGCTGGAGGCAACTCACCCTAATAGGGCAGGCTATACGCCGTCTCACAGGCCATTTGAACTGGCCTTTATGCAACAAGATCTCTGGGCTGTTCCGTGCAGTCCCCGGTAACACGGCTGCCTGCAGGGCAGTCCTTGCAAAACACTTTCAGAGATGCTCCTAGAGCACAAGGTGAAGGTTGTGACATGGGAATGCAAACAAAGGCATGGGCGGGTATGGAGGCAAGGCAAAGGCAGGTAAAGCATGGCATGGCAAACGCAGACCAGGCAAGATGCAGTACAACAGGAGGTTGGCGCACGAAGCTAGTCGGCCTCGGTCTGTTCTTGTGAGGTTGTGGAGGGAGTGCGGTGGTGCTGGTTGGTCTGAAAACGGGCTCGCACCTACCCTGCGGTCTCCCCCCAACCTATCGCCTATGCCTGTCCTTGTCCATACTCACCATACCCATGGGTGATGAAGGTTTTGGTCAAATCTCATTGAAATCATATGTGCAGTTTCTGAGAAGAAGTTGCAACTATTTGTGGACGGACGGACGGACGGATGACGCACGACGCACCATCCCATAAGATCCCCGGAACTACTTTACAGGTGAGCTAAGAACTATCCTTGGGAATATTATAACAAACAAACTACATTTGGAAGCTGTCTGGGGCTCAGTGACGATCCTGAGGAGACTCTTCAGTACAAAACTTTGAGAACAGAAAACTTCACAGCTTGGTCCATGAATCATGACCCCTCACTGAAATGAAGGTGGATACTCTGAGACTGCCGTGGGAGGACACCATTCCACATTCTGAAATCCACATATGTAGATACCAATCAATGACACACACACACACACACACACACACACACACACACACACACACACACACACACACACACACACACACACACACGCACGCGCGCGCTTGGCCGATATCGGCAATTTTTCGGGAATCGGCAAGTTGGAGTCAGCGCAATTAACGACTCCAGTACGTACTGTATGCAACCCAGGAGCCTTGAGTAGCTTTCACCGAAAAACGACGTCACATTTATATGGACGTTTCAAGGTATGATCACAAACGTGATTCTTTATAAACAGCTGCATGTGATGGGTGGAAAAAAAGATTGGCTCGGTAATTTAGAAAATATGTTAATACTGCAGACGGCTCAGAAATTGGGCATTATCCAATATATTTTGCTTCGAAACTCACAAAGGGAAACATAAGTTTTACAAATCCGATAACCAAATGCTTTAGAAACAGGCGCAAGGACAAAGGAAAACCTGAAAGAACCTCCATAAGATATGGGATGAAACTTTGCCACCATCGCACCCATCCGTGTGTGCTGTCAACGTACCTCTACCTTGTAGCAGCTGTCAACTGCACATCCCGATCAGGACACGAACTGCACTGTGCAGCTCGGTAAGTGGTTTCAGCACTCAAGCGCTCCAACGGAACGCCTGGCTTGGCGAGCGATTACCAATATGCCCTCGATACAACTGTGCACCCGGAAACGCCCGTGCAATGTTCGAATTGGACAAATCAACACTTTTTGGGGGGAGTCGGAACTGCTGATACTTTCAAATCTGGAGATTACATCCAGGCCAAAAAACATGGCGGCTTCAGACTCCAGTCACACTGACACACACATTGCCTTTTATTAGTATACATACAGTACGAGATAAATTTGAGCATTCTGTCCCTTCTCACTTTACAGCATGTCCAGGAGGAACAAGAAATCCCTGCGGTGGACACGGCACCTGTGATGATGGTCTGGGCGGCACTGGAAATTGTACATGCCCTCCTGAATTCAATGGCACAGCATGCGAATTATGTCTACCAGGACGCTATGGATCCAGCTGTGCAAGTCAGTAACTTGAGGCTGTTCTTTATTCTCCTCTCTTGTTTACAAAGCTCTCATGCAAACTCCTCTGCTTGTTACTCTTTCACTGACCTCTGTCCCTTGCTTTTTTAAATGCAACCTCTTTCTTTTCTTTTGTTTTTTTTTTTGAAGCCTCACTGTTGACTTTTCCTTTGTCTCTCTGCAATGCCCTCATGTTCACGAGTGTCTGACGGTAGTTCCTTTAATATTTGTTACAAGACAAGGAAACTCATGAAAACCTATTCAGTCCATCCTGCTTGTGTGATGCACCAATCCTAGATCTGCAGCATAAACCATTAGTTAATACCCAAGTTGTAAAATAGGAGAGGTAGCGTGTGATACTTTGGCTTGCGTGGATGAATGGGAGAGGTATGGGAGATTCTTACCCATGCATGATACTCAATAAAACAAGCAGCAACATGAGATGCATTTACTGGATTGCAGTGTGTAATATGAACAAAATATCCTCAGTGCTGTATATCGGGTAATTAGCAAATGCACAAGTTCAATTGCGTGGACCTGACTGCTGGTAATATACTTCTTCTTGTACATGTGTGACTGCACCAATATGAAAATATTGTTGCGGCCCGGGGTTCAGGGCTCGCCATGAAGGAAAGCCTTCGAGTTTTTCCCGAACACCCAGTCCTGAGACCGCCGACCACAGATAACTCTGCGGTCCAACGGGCTGTAGTTCTTACACCGCCATAGCCACTTGACTGAGACTACTTGACTGAAACATAGCCACTTGACCACTTGAGCAGGGTTATACTTCGATATTTCCATGATACCTTTCTATTGGCATGGCAACCTAACTCGAGGCCACATCCTCGATGCCACACTTGGTGATCTTCTGCCGAGCAGAACAGATAGGTGCAGCAATGGCTAACAGAGTAAACCAGGTGGGGTACAACTTCCCATCTAACTATACCTGTACACTGTGTCAGACCAATCAAGGAAAAGACAACCAAGACAGATTGGAAATAACAACAAACAATTATTTATTTACACACACACCAGTAATAATTTAGAAGTGAGTATTTATAAGAAAGAAATCAAAAGGCACATAAGAGCAGATTTAACCAGAACATGTTTTCTTCATTACACAATCTTACTTACACAAGAAACTTGGTCATCATTCACTCAGGAGAGAAGAAGACCACAAGAAAAACTTGAAAAGAAAAGTAGGGTCTTTTCTTTTCTCCCTCACCTCACATAGCCCGACGGGGCTGTGCCAGTCCAAATATACTAGAGAATGGGGAAGATAGGATGGGAAAGATGGCCAGTGGCAATGTTTCATGATGGGACATGCAGTCACATCCCTGAAGTGCCCAGACCCAGTAGGTGAGTCCTCTCCGGCATCCCAGATATGCCAGCGACTACATTTCTGCTGGACCCATATGTCCAGTAGCTGCCAATGAACCAAACTGTGTTCTGAGCTTTCCACACTGAACCTCCTACACACTTTGGGGCGCTCTCTCTCTCTCTCTCTCTCTCTCTCTCTCTCTCTCTCTCTCTCTCTCTCTCTCTCTCTCTCTCTCTCTCTCTCTCTCTCTCTCTCTCTCTCTCTCTCTCTCTCTCTCTGTCTCTGTCTCTGTCTCTGTCTCTGTCTCTGTCTCTGTCTCTGTCTCTGTCTCTGTCTCTGTCTCTGTCTCTCTCTCTATCTGTGCCTCTGCCTCTGCCTCTACAGCCCCCTTCCTTGCACACAAGTATTCAATGTGCAGTCCTCACTGTACCCTGCTTGCGAGATTTGCCTCACCCCACTGCTCACGGGAAGAGCGCCGCACCTCGTGCCATGAACATGCATCTGAGAATGGACACATTCCCATGCGATGAAAGTAATCTGATCAGCCCAAAGGATTAATAATCACAGACGGACCAAATGTGCCCAACCAAACAATGTGCGAATGGAGTGAAAACCGAGGTATGCCATTGGACCGAGGGATGACCGATTGGCTGCGGTACCAAATGTAAGACCAATGTGGTGAAGGAGTAATTGTTGAATGGAGCAGCAGGGAATTGGGGGCGGGGGGTGGGGGGTGGTAACAGATTGATGTGGAAAAGGAGGGATTGTTGAAATGATGTTTGGTGAAGGAAATGTTATTGGTGGAATTGAGAAAGGTGGATTGGGGGGATGGAACAGACCGAAGGTGTGAAGGAGGGAAGATTGAAAGAGGCAGGGGGTGGGGTGGTAATGGATAGATGAGGATAAAGGAGGGATTGTTGAAATGATGTTTGGTGAAGGGAAGGTTATTGGTGGAATTGAGAAAGGTGGATTGGGGGGATGGAACAGACCGAAGGTGTGAAGGAGGGAAGATTGAAAGAGGCAGGGGGGGTGGGGTGGGGGTGGTAAGGGATAGATGAGGATAAAGAAGGGATTGTTGAAAGGAGCAAGGGGGGGTAAATGAAAAGAGAAAGACATCACACCGGGAAAATACAAACTAACTGATGCATGACCCCCGAACAACCCCTTGCAAGGGATCAAGGACTATCTACACAAAGACTAATGAAATAACTGATCCTCGGGTCACTTACGTGTCCATGTATGCTCTCCCCTGGGGTAAGTTTCCAAAACTGTAACGATATTGAAACCGAACGCCACATAACGTCCACAGTTGGTAACCCTCCACACCACATTATACTGGGGGGAAAAACGACACAGGAATCGCTTCTAATAAACTCTACCAACAATTCTTCACTTTCATCCCATTTACATCCTACCTCAGCAGTGAATGTTATCAGGGTTGGCAAAGCCAAGGGGAATGCTTTGTGAATGGACCTTCACATATGGCAGTCCCCAAGTGATTTTGGTGACATGTTCGAAACAAAGCAAGTGGAGGTACATTCAAAGTACACCGCTCCCACGCTAAATAAATAAATAACATATCCTCCAGCATGCAACATTGCCGGGGTGCCTTCGGCACCAGGCGATGCCGCCGTGTAGCACGTGGAGAGGGAATTGGGAGGGAGTGGTGTACTTCTGAGGTGAAGATGCACAAATGATACTGTCGTGTCCAAGGGGGTTAGCCCCTACCTGGACAGATAACCAAAAAGTTCTCCGTTAGAGGCAAACAGCTGAGATTCTCGGGAGATTATGGCGCCACGGGAAGGAAGGGCGGCATGGATGGAGGCACTCGGAGGCACAGCACAGGGGTTTATACTCGAACCCACGACAAATAGACAACACAAACAACTTAAATAAATATGGGGTTTAATGAAAATAAAACAAATATTTACAATTGTAATAATTTAAAATGTCATAATAAATATGGAACATGAGATAAAATTAGATCTAATTTTGAGGCGCCTCCACACAGACTTTAATAAAGACAAGGTGATAGAATAAACAAATGAAAAATCCCTCCTTTATCCCGGCACTTAGCTCTGTGTCCAGAGATGAGTTTCTGGAGCTTGATGTTCGACACACCGCTTCGTCACCGCACGGGAAAATGCACCCAAAATGGCGCCCAGCCACTCTCTGGGTGGGAAACGTACAGGAGAAAATTTGGACAGCGATACTCAACACCAGGGCTCAGGAACTGCCATGCAGCTTCTTTCGTCGATCGCACTTGCCAACTCCACTGCTCTGCAAAATGGCACCGTCTCTTTCCCCGATGGCACAACATGAGGCTTCAAGGCTGGTCTCACACGATCCAGCCGAACAGTCAATGCCCAGCATCTTGCTCCACCACTTGAGCCAATTCACCTCAGCACGAACACAAGAATCGTGCAGTCTTCTTCACCATGTTGAGGGGAAGCCAGTCGTAATGCCCTTCTATTCCAACCGCCATCTCCTGACTCGCTTCTGTCCCATCTTCCTTCGTGTCCCAAGTTGCCTTCTTGTCACACAACGCGGAGACTCTCATCCTCCCCTCACTCTCTTCCCCTCTGACGTCATGCCCATCAATCATCCATTTTGGGGGCATGGATTGCTAGTTGTCACCCTGGAGGCGGGGTTTCTTGCTTGCTTGGAAAGTGCAGCTCAGTTGTTATTTTAAGGACATGAACCCTTTTTATCGCCGGTATTGAAATGCAAAAACATAGGAAAAGGTCACAGGAGTCAATCACATCCTTGGAGAAATTATCCTTACACCCTGCCTAATTTAACACAGCAGCTCCCCACCCCCACCCTCCCCCCCACCCCCCTCCCGGGTGGTGACACGTAACACTTAAGCTCACAGTTTCCCGACTTAATCTACATTGAGATGTCTCCTGCACGTCCACGGACCAAGCAACTCGATACAATCCTATTTTTCCTTTGAAATTCCTCCATTTACCCCACAAACATAACAATACTTACTCGCCGTGCAGCACATGGAGACAGAATTGGGAGGGAGTGGTGGAAAATGATTAGTTGATTAATTGCTAAATTAAAATAAATAAATAAAAATCGTAAAATAATTAATTTCTTCATCAATTGGCATACCAAAACCACCACTGTTTCATCTGAATCTGTAACATTTTCAAAGTTAAGTAATTCGTCGAAAAAGGAATAAATAATCTATCAATTGATTCATCAATAAATCAAAAATATCCTTTATAGCCAAATCACTTGTTTACTATCGTGTCCAAATATCAGCTTCCCCTCTCAAAAGGTGTCTGAGCTATTGCCCAGATGAAAAAGAAAAAAATAAATAAGGA
>NC_140970.1:82434991-82487491 GCF_056783735.1 Eptatretus burgeri | reverse complement strand
ATGAGTAGAACTAGCAGTTGTGACAAGACTGGATCAAATGTGCAAGGAAATTCAGTCGCGAAGATCGCCAGAACTGAAAGTTGATCTCTGAGATTATCTAACGTTCACAAAATTGGAACATTGAATGTCAGGTCAAAGAATGAAGGAAAGTTAGATATGTAATATCGAAAGAGGTGGAGAGGACAAGAAGTCAAATTTTGGAGATAAGTGAACTTAGATGGACTGGTTTAGAGCAGTTTCAATCTGACAATAACAAAGTGTTCTTGTCTGCTTTTCTGGTCATGCAACCTGCAAAAGAAATGGAGTGGCACTGATTTGCAATATGACTGAAAGGTCAGTACTGGGATACAACCCAGTCACTGATAGGTTAATATTGGTGAGATTGAAAGAACATCCCGTGAATTGAAAGAACATCCACCATTATTCAGATAGATGCTCCAAATTCTGCTGCAGAGGAAGAAAATGTGGAGGAGATTTATGGAAAGTTGCAGGAACTGATAGAGCAGTTGCCTAAAGGAGATGTTTTAATTATTATGGAAGATTGGAATGCAAAAATTGGAGAATCAGGAGCACCAGGGATTTTAAGAAATCACAGACTTGGTATTGAAAATGAGCCGGAGGAGCAAATGCTGGTGTTCTGTGTGGAGAATGGGCTTGTAATTGCAAACACATGCTTCAAACAAACCAAGCACAAGCTGCATATGTGGATGTCACCTGATGGGCAACATAGAAATTAGATTGACTACATTCTTTTCAATATAAGATGGAGAAAGTGAAATCTGCCAACACGACCAGGCACAGACTGTGGGACAGATCATGAACTCATTGTGGCAAAGCCATGATTCAAATTGAAAAGGTAAAAAAAAAATTAATTCCGACCAGATTTAACATTGAAAACTTACCTAAAAAACATGCAATTAAAGTAAAAAAAACCGTTTTGCAGAACTGGACTTGGTTGACAGAATGCACACTAATTGTGGCAAGAGGTTGAAGACATTGTGAAAAAAGCCAAAAACAACACCCCAAAAGCAAGCAGAAAGAGAAAGGCCAAATGACTATCAGAGGAGGTAATGACTATTGCAGACAAAAGACGAGTTGAAATAAAACCAAAGACTCATCAAGAGGGGACATTAAGCGGCTAAATGCTGACTTCCAATGACACGCTAGGAAAGACAAAGCTAAATATTTCAGAGGTGTGCATAGAGATAGAAATTGATAACAGTGCGGGAAAAAAAACAAGAGATCTTTTTTTAAAGATCAGAGAGATCACAGGAAAGTTTGTCTATGATTGGGGTCTTTAAGAGTAGAACAGGAAAAGATCTGACATAAGAAATACAGGTGAAATAAACATGGAAGGACTAGACCAATACTCTACACAAATGAGATAGCCATATGATGGCAACCTTCAAAGAAAGACAATTTGAGTAACATGACCAATAGTGATAGAATGTGTGGTACGTAGAGCCTTTAATGAGCTGGAAAATGGCAAAGCACCAGCTGCTGAGGATTACAATCATGTGGAACTAGTGGAAAGTTTCAATTTCCTGGGTTCTCCGATTGAAGTTAGTGGAAAATGTAGAGTAGAAATTAATAGACAGTTCACAATGTGGAGAATAGCAATGTCGGAATTAACAAAGATCTGGAAAGACAAAGATGTGACAATACAAACCAGGAGGAGGCTGGTGAATGCACTCGTATTTCCATTTGCAATGCATGAAAGTGAGTCATTTACATATTGAAGAATAGACAAAGAAGATTGACAGTTTTGAAATGTTGTGTTGGAGACGAATGTTAAAAATTCCATGGATTGCAAGAAGAACAAACAAATCGGTGCTTGAAGAAATTAGACCATCATGTACATGAGAATCACTGATGCTAAAACAGAAGCTGTGTCATGCTTTGGACACATTATGCATGCAGAAAACAAAAGTCTGGAGAAATCAACCATACTAGGTATAGTTGAGGGAAGAAGAGGGAGAAACGGACCATGTATGTGCTCAATGGATGGGGTAAAGACTGCAACCAAGCTGTCTCTGCCAGAGCCTCGGGAAGCAGTGCGGGAGAGGGATGTTTGGGAAAATCTGATCATGAATGTCACCAGAAGTTGGCCATGACTTGACAGAACTAGTTGACTCGATAATCAAGTAAAGGGGTTCAATTTTTATTTTACCATCTTAGCATGGTCACAAATATACGATTTGGCAGTATGTCATTCTGATGACTCCATAATAAGGGTGAAATCTGGATCAGCGGCTCTGCTTTAATTTACTTGTGACCATAAATATGTCTTCAAGGATCTGAGTGCCACACAGATGCCATCCTGTTGTTTGAAGGTGATGCGTTAGCATAATTTATGCACATGACGTCAGCATCATGTCACATTTAGAGTCAGTGCTGCTCTTTTTTGTTTTACTGTATATGCATGATTATTGAGGTTCTACAACCTGGACAAACACCATGATGAAACCGTCGTAACAATGTCATGACTGCACACCCAAAAGGACTTCTAGCAATGCAAATATGGCAAAGTCAAATACTGTCACTGAGCAGATGAAAAGCGAAGCTACTGACTAGTATTGCCCTTATTGGGGCTCATCATGGTTTCACATCACTGTTCCATTTTTTTAATCTATATATATATATATATATATATATATATATATATATATATATATATATATATATATATATATATATATATATATATATATATATTTGTTTATTTCTTGGAGAGGCAAATGAAGAGGGTTGTATGATAAGTAATGAACAATCACTCATTTCTTTCATCATTTATTCCCTTGCTTGTTAGCCCATCCATCTGTTGTCTGACTATCTGTATGTTGCCTTTCTTCCCATGTGACCTACTGTTCTTCCATGCACTTTAACTATGTATGCAAAACTTTCCTTCCCATCACATTTACCTCACTGGAATTCCTCCGTCCTCCCAATTCCTTACTTCCTTATTCTGCTTGTTCACAGTGGTCCAACGGTGTCTCCAGAGAAATGGTGGCTGTCATCTGAAGGCTCGTTGTATACAGAAGGGAATCCTTGTTCGCTGCAAATGCCTCCAAGGCTTTAAGGGTGATGGACGGGTGTGCCGACCACAGGACCTTTGCGTAGATGGCAACAATGGTGGTTGCAGTGAGCATGCCAGCTGCAAGAACACTGGCCCTGTATGCATGCACATCATTGTTGTGGACATTATCCATGGCTCTCCTTAGCCACAGACGCAAAAGCAAACACACTTAATAAACAGCTTAATAGAACAGAATCCAGCCACCTTATTGTGGGATGAAAAGTAAATCATATAGGACATATATAAATGAAACAATCAATTTATCCTGCCAAATATCCAACATTATTTGGAAAAATAAGCCGCACTGTTTTATATATCATTCAAGAACCACACGAGGGGATTTCAAAAGATTCTCATAATGAGATACAATTGATCAATGAATGGCAATGTTTTTATTTTTCAATATTTTAATTGGCCTATACATCATTCCTGAGGCAACACTTTTGCTCGTTATATATTATTTTATGGTGAAAAAATACAAACTTTCTGCATCTAAGATGCTTGTAAGTATCTTATTTTGAGAACCTTTTGAACACCTATTGTAATTATAATTCCACTAAAATACACCTTTTAACATCTCAACATGATTCGTACATGTTGATTTATTGGGGGGTGGGGGGGCTTTCAACACATTATGTTCATGGAATGTACTGGTAGAGAGCACAATAACCTTGAAATGCAAGAAAATTATATATATATATATATATATATATATATATATATATATATATATATATATATATATATATTCCAAAATATGACCCTTCCTGCCTGATAAATGCATCATAGCTTTAAACGGCATGAGCATATGCGTACCACTTCACTTCCTGCCCGGATAGCTTCAGCAGAGCACACTGGAGTCTATTTCAAAGACCGAGGAATTACGGTCACAAGTAAAGGATAGTAGAGTCATCAACTATGTTTTCGCCCTTGTTAGAACTCATCAGGATGGCACACCACATAATCGTTTACCTGTGACCATGCAACCTAGTAAGTTTAAAACTGTGTTAAACCTCCGACTTTGGTAAAGCAGCAAAGCACAGTTCGCATCCCATAACAACCGGAACTGCGCGATCTGTGAGCAGTAATATCTGTCTTCCACAAGAGAACATTAGCTCTGCTTTCCTGCCTTTCAGGAGGTGGGTTTGCGGTCGGGCGTAAATCCTGCGGATGGATGTTAAACTGGGCATTCCATCTGCCAGCATTCGTTGATGAACGTTAAAGACCCCATGGTGGTGTTCTTCCTGGAGAGTAGGCGAGCTATCTCTGACACCATGAACAAAATCCAAATTTCTGCCCGAACGAGTCGAACGTCAGGCATGGTCAGCCTGTTTGTGAAGACTCGGGCCAAACTTCCCCCGGCCGACTCCACAAGAAAGGTGGAATAATAGTGGCCATTAAAAAAGAAGAAAAAGAAGAGAGATGTTTGTCTGTATATGTGATGCCATTTTTCTCAGAGATGGCTGAATGGATTTTCATCAAACTTTGAGGTTCATCATTGAGTGCCTTCAAATTGGGAGTGTTTTGGCCAAAAAAAATTGCAACAAAAAAGTTTGATTTTTTTTTATCACTCTGTAGTGCCTAAGTCTTTATAGCTGTGTGAAAGGTCATATTTAATGATCCCCGACTCCATTCCTTAGTGGGTGTAGAGAAGTGTTTTTAGCCCACACAAAAAAAAAAATGTAGAAAAGAAACAAAATTTGATTTATTCAAAATGCCAACAGGATTAGAACAGCACTGGGCAATGGCGGGTACCCCAACTAGTATATTCAGTAAAACCTCTCAAGACTTTAACTTCAAATCCAAATGTAATAAACCCTTATGTTGCTCAAACCAGGTTGTACTTTTCTTACAAGCAGGTAACAATATAACGATAGATTCACACTAAATTAGCTTCTAATTAAAAAAAAAAAAAAAACTAGCACCATAATGTAATTTGCAGCGATAAATTATCCTTGTATCAGGTGATTATATCAGCAGTCTTTGTTGCCGTTTTCAGTATAATCTTTGGCATCAGCTCCTGACCATGCAGGACCAGCATGCTATTCCTTCCACAGGCTAATATGCTTTAAACTGGAATTGCTTTGCCTGAGTTTAATCAGCGTTACACTTAGTCAATGATATTCTTATTGCTTTTGTCTTCTATTATCAATGTATCTCCATTCAATGTTGGGAGTTCACTCTTACCTTCAGAGTATCCCACATTTTGCTCTTATACATAAAAGATCATTATAAAACAATCCATAGTGTGACTGAACATGAACTAAACATTTTCCATAACCTACTGATATTCAGTAACCTATTGGTAGTCATTATTTGGCTTCCTATATGTTTACTTCTGAACAACACAAAAAATAATGTCCAATCATTTCCATGACATAATGCATTTACTCGTGATGATGACAGTTCCCAGCACAACAACAGAGAGCTGCATGTTGAAGGCTCGTCTTGTAGCACTTGCACAAACCCCTGCAGTGCACTGGAACCCATCGGGTGGAGTTGCCTTGATCCATGGCAAACTATAACAGCACTTTTCGATGTCACGACTTCACCAGATATGCTTCCGCCCACACATTACATCATTATACATACTGTCGTGGCCAAAAATATTGGTACCCTTGCACCTTTTTCAAATAATGCACCATTCCTTCCAGAAAATTGTTTAAATTAAGAAATATTTTGGTATCTACAAATGTGTTTCTTTGGTTTGCAGTGGAACAAATCAAAAAAAGCTGAAAAAAATTACCAAATCTTGGCTTATTCCACACAGAAATCCTAAAATGGCCCAGACAATATTATTGGCACCTTTTCGAAGTTGTACGAAATAATTAGATTTCAGGCAGGTGATTCTCCTTTATTTTGGAATAGAACTCGCATATGGTAAGTTGGAGGTGCCTGCAATACAAAAATGACTCAATCAACCAGTTTGAAAAGAGAAAAGGAATGATTCTGCTGTTTTGTGTCACTGTGTGTACCACAATGAGCATGGAGAAAAGAATAAAATACCAAGAATTGTCTGAAGAGGTCAGACACAAGATTATAGCCAAGCATGGGCAATCTCAAGGCTACAAGTGCATCTCCAGAGACCTTGATGTTCCTGTGTCCACCATACGCAATGTTATCAGGAAGTTTAACGCCCATGGCACTGTAGCCAACTTCCCTGGACATGGCCACAACAGAAAACTTGATCGAAGATTGCAGTGGAGGATTGTGCTAATGGTGGAGAAAGCACCTCGATCAACTGCCAAACAGATTCAAGCTGACCTTCACACACATGCTACGACAGTTTCAACTCACACCATCCATCACCAACTCAATGAAAGAGGTATGGTAGGAGACCCAGGAGGACCACACTGCTGAGAGAGAGACATAAGAAAGCCTGGCTGGAATTTGCTAAAACACACCTGAGCAAGTGAAAATCCTTCTGGGAGAATGTCCTATGGACAGATGAGACCAAATTAGAGCTTTTTGGGAAAGCTCATCATCTGTATATTTACAGAAAACTAAATTAAGCCTTCAAAGAAAAGAACACCTTCCCTACAGTCAAACATGGAGGAGGTTCAATGATGTTTTGGAGTTGCTGTGCTGCCTCTGGCACTGGGTGCCTTGAATATGTGCATGGCATCATGAAATCAGGAGATTACCAAGGGATTTTGGTGCACAATGTTCAACCTAGTGTCAGAAAGCTGGGTCTCGGTCAAAGGTCATGGGTCTTGCAGCAGGACAATGACCCCAAACACACTTCATAAAGTACCCAGGAATGGTTCAAGACAAAACGCTAGACTGTTCTGAAGTGGCCAGCAATGAGTCTAGATCTATATCCTGTTGAACACCTGTGGGGAGATGTAAAAACAGCAGTTGGGGGAAGGCACCCTTAAAATCTGGAGAAGAAGATTTTTAAAGGTTTAGTCTTCAAAAAATCATAGCTGCCAATCCATGTGACCTATGATGTCATAGTTGGTGAACTTTTTGTTCCTCATGGAGAGCCGATCATACCTGTAAAGTTTCGTCTTAATCTGAACAGCTGTTTCGGAGGTTTTTATCTTTTCAAAGAATGGCTGCCGAACCACGTGACCGATGACGTCATCAATTTCACTCCCCACCCCCACCCCCATACAATTTATCCCAAGATGACCCTCAAAATTTTTCATTCTGATTAGATAAAGTGTCCGACGTATGCAATTATAATGTCATAACGATGCCACCTATGGCATCATCAAACAAGTATTATATTAAATCCCTGCACCCAGATTCAAACTATTAAATAATTCTGGCTGCCAGACCATGCATCTGATCAGGTTGAAATTTAAAATACATATTCCCCATGATTACTAGATCATAAGTGTGATGTTTCATGTCGATTGATGCAGCGGTTTAAGATAAATAATTTTTCAAAGATTTTTGTTCGTTCTTTCAGCCGAGTGGAATTCACTTTGCCTGGAATATATGCATTTAATTGACGTAGTCTGGATGTATAGAGTTTCACTGAGTGTGACAGTTTAAATATGTGAACAATGTCATCAGCCGTTCTTGTTTCCTCTATGTATGATACAAGTTCAGCAAGAGTAATACCCTCCACTGAGTCCTGACTAGCGTTTTCTTCAGAACGTTTGTGAGTCTGTCTGAACTGGTTGAAAAGTCCAACTAAACAATTGTTGTGATAATCAGCATCAATGGCATGCTTGTCGCCAATTTAGCGAGCAGTTCTGTGGCATACCACCGCACTTTCCGGCTACATCTGTAGTCGATGCTCTATGCATGTCCCCTCCAGTTTCATCAAAAAATAAACAAATTTTGTCGCTTGGAGGTTTACGATGAATCACCCCTTGGACAGATGAAGTTTTAACTGGACTTGTCTCCTCTGAAATATCTTCTGATTTTCGTTTCAGTGCTCTCTGTTGTTTCAACTTGCTAAATTTGTTGAAACATGACTTATGCCACGATGCCTTGAGTGATGTTAAGGTCTGTTTAATTCCACTACCGTCAAGTCTGGACATATTGATGTTGAGAGGGACGCATCCAAGTTTATAAAATGCAGATATTTTTATTGAGTGTCTCACATCCTGAACCGTAGCTTTGTCTCGTACAATGTGCTGGGCAAATGAGTGATTCTTCCACAAGTTCTTCAAAATTTTTTATACTGATTGGATGTAGCGTTTTACATATGCAATGATGACATCATCATGAAGGCAAGCGCCTATGACATCATAAAAATACCCTCATTCCCCATGAGGAGTGCTTGCTATGTTCCACTTTTACACCCATGGCTTGGGGAACACTTGTGTAAAGTTTCCCCTCGATATGTCCAGCCGTTCTAGAGAAGATTTTTTATGGGTTTTATGGAAATTCAATATGGCTGCCAAACCATATGACCAATGGTATCATGAACAGACAGTCATATGTGTAAAGTTTCACCTCGATCTGTTCAACCACTTCAGAAAATATTTTTGAAGGTTAGTTTTTTTTAAACAATATGGCTGCTGCCAAATCA
The DNA here is from genome assembly GCF_056783735.1 of Eptatretus burgeri. Lineage (NCBI taxonomy): Eukaryota > Metazoa > Chordata > Myxini > Myxiniformes > Myxinidae > Eptatretus > Eptatretus burgeri. The sequence continues at coordinate 82,478,924 of NC_140970.1, read as the reverse complement.
TGTGACCAATGATGTCATGAAATTTTATTCTATGGACCATTTTATCCTTAGATGACCCTCAAAATTTTTCATACTGATTGGAAGTGGCGTTCTACATATGCAATTATGACGTCATAAAAATATCGCACTCATTCCCCATGAGTGCTTGCCTTGTACCACATTTCAATTTTTTCCTTGGTGTGGTTTCAGAGATACAGAGGTTTAAAGTTTTTCCGTTTTTTCCAATATGGCTGCCACACCACGTGGCCGATGACGTCATAATTATCATTGAAACATTCTGTAAGATTACTCACACCAATGGTGAAAATTTCGTCTCAATCTGACAAGCGGTTGAGGAGAAAAACACGAAAGTTCTGTGCGGATAAACAAACCGACGGACAGACAAACGGACCCAAATGCAATACCCTCTCAGAATCCTTCAGTAAGAATAAAAATTAATCCAACATCCAATTTATGGAGAATTTCCTCAACCCTATCACAATCACCTGAAACTAATAAAATTAGCAACATTAGCCATGTTGGGATTACTTGTCCAAATTTTTTTTTGCGGTATTCACTTCATGAACAACTGACAGAGTGTCTGAAAAATCATGTTTCCAGAAATAAGTCACAGTGATTGCACTGGCACAAGTCCACAAACTAATAGCTTACCTTCCCATTGGCAAATCAGACTGAATAAAGTGCAATCTAGTTATTTAGGAATAGCCATATATCAATTAATAGCCAATGAAAAATGTGCAGATCTTTATTGTGTGATTAAAATGATATTAGTTCAATATTTCACCAGTGTGTGCGTGCGTGTGTGTGTGTTATGTCTGGCTTCCCTGGGACTACAGTGCAGTAATTGGTTTTTATTTTGATATAACCTTCTAAAATGGGCATTATATGAACTGAAGTAACAAAATTAAATAGCTAAGTATGAAAAAATATTATCACGTCATAAACTTAGGTTATATATCATGGTGATGATATAACACTGTGTGCCAAATACCAATCCGAACGAGGCGTTGTCTCAATTCATGCAGGTTCTACTGTAATTATTAAATTGTACACTACCTGGTATTAACTATCATGTGCAAGATACCAGGTTGGTCTTTGTTTTATTTGAATCTACATATCAAAAAGTACTAAAACACCAATTTTGCCGCTTCTATCACGATTTGAACAATAATTCTTCGAAAATATGACGGTTATCCGCTAATACTCCATTATAAACCCGTACTTTAGGTAAACAACTATTTTGAGGCTTACATTTACTATAAGTTAAGTACACGGTGATTGTATCATTAGTATAATTTACAACATCCTTTAAAATTTAAATATTAATTTAACGATTTCGGAATAGTTTTGAGGAACAGACTTGCGGAAAAACAATGCGTGTGCATGAACGTGTGTAAAACACTCCATTCTCGATATTTTACCATGAACATCATGCAATCCATTTCATTGTGTGTGCCTAACCGTTTACATGTGGTTGTTTTTCTCATGGCATGCATTGCAGAAAAAGCGGAGCTGTACGTGCCACGCTGATTATGTGGGAGATGGAGAGCAGTGCCTACTTGTTCAAACGGCACCGGTCAACCGATGTCTGCAAAACAATGGAGCTTGCAGTGCCTGGGCAGACTGCACAGACCTGCACCATGTTGGTAACGAAATTTAAAAAAACTGTTTGGGGCAGTGTAAATATTTCCTAAGCAACGGTGAAAAAGAAAAGAGGGTTGATTGGAAGGGGAAATTAGTTGGTTGGGGGTGGTGGGTGGGTGGGGGAGTGAGGGGGGCTGGGGAGAGAGGGACTTCAGAAAGGGGCATCTGAGAGAATTGAGGTTGTGCTCAAGGGTGGATGGGAATTCCATGAATGAACCATTTCTGTTGCTCTAATATTTAGGTGGCTTCTATATGGCAACCCTTTGTACCTGCACAAGATATACGACTGTGATGATCACTTACGTCTTTGCAATGCATGTTCACATTTTCATTGCATCATTGCGGAGAAGGTATCTCATCGGACATAGTCACTATAATCTTCCTTTAAATGTTAGAGCCAATGTCAACACCATCATCCAAAATTCGATCTATCTATAATCTCCTGCAAAATCATTCAGAATGCAGCAAAGCCCGATGATGGAGATGTGATGATGCAAATTGTAATTACCTATCTGAAAAAGGTAGCCGATAATGGAAGAGTTAAGGGAGTTCTGCAATCTAAATTGTTACGTTTTCTTCCATGCAGCATCAACAGGTACTGTGTATATCCAATGGAAAATGAAAATGATATTTCATGTAAACCAGCATTTCTTTAATGGTGGACCAATCCTTTTAAGGAGAAAACAGAATAATCGCTTGAAAGTTCGATGATAGGACAATGTATAACTGATGATCCAGTCATTTTTGTGATGTTTTTGTATTTTTTTAATGCAAAATCTAGGCTCATGGAAGAGCATATGTCTGGTGTTGGCTTAGTGGTTAGTGTGGCAGGCTTGGGATCCCAGGCTCCTGAGTTCAAATACTGCTCGGCCATTGAATTAATACCACGTGAGATTGACTCAGCTTATCATCCTTCCGAGGTCAGCAAAATGAGTACCAGCTTGCTGGGATGATTGAGCCATTCGAGTATCCTGTGTTGGAGTGGAAACCCATCCAGGATTGTGCTCAATAGCCCAGGAGACTATTTCAGCAGCACTGACGCTCTGTATAGAGTCTGGTCCTGATGGATGCATGGATGGATGGATGGATGGATAGAAGAGCATGGCAGCACAAGGCAAAAGGGGAATGTCCTGACAGTGGAGGAGTTAGGCCACGTTTGAACAAAACAAACAAAGGTATGAACAAACAGAAAGAAATAAAAAGACAAAGAGGATGACAGGAAACACAGGACTCTGCAAAAAGTTGGTTGGGTTGGAAGGAGAGGGGAGGTGTTTGGGGGGGGGTGGGATTCATGGTGATATAAAATTGAATGAGTAGGGATAGAGTATGACTTGAGATTGTGGTGTAATAACAACTTGAACATCCTAAGAGGATACAAGAGGAACAAATATGTTTGAGGTTGGTGGAAAGCCTGGGTTTCAGCAACTTAACCATAATGACATTACTATAACAAGAAGTACATACTGGAGGAGCTTGGGTGAGTCAGATGGTTGAGAGAGCAGAGGGAGCAGGACTGATGGTGTCACCTTCAAGTTAGGAGATTTAATCTTTTCTCATGACAGATTATTGAAATAGTTGGATTTATTTGAAGATCCTTCACCTGACATGTGCCAGCATTGAAAGATGTCTTCCCATTTGTGAGACCAGCATCTAATCAATTCCAAAATATCAGAAAGTCCATGATGCTTTTGCTGCCTGCCTAATGTTGGTCTGAGTGCTGTCTGGATAGCAGTCTGTCATCATCTGCCAAAAGGAAGACATGGTTTTCAGAGCATCAGAGAGGTCCATGTCTTTGCTGTACTCATGTCGTTGCATGCAGTTCTGTGCTCTGACTGGAACACAGGCATCATCCCAACTGACTGGAAGAGGGGCCTCGTTGTCCCTCTCTGGAAAGGGAAGGGTGATCGCCAAGACTGCAACAACTACTGAGGGGTGACGCTGCTCTCAGTGCCGGGCAAGGTCTTTGCTCGGATAATTCTTGATAGGGTTCTCCACCATCTGCTTGAGCATCAGCGTCCAGAGCAGTCAGGCTTTACACCAAAGAGTTCAATGATTGACCGTATCCTTGCTCTTCAGGTCCTCACCGAATGCAGACGAGAGTTTTGGCAGGGGCTGCGCGCAGCCTATGTTGATCTCTGTAAAGCATTTGATTCAGTGAATCATTACATGTTCGAGTCATTACATGGGATTCTGGGGAGGATGTCGGAGATATCAGGCTGCGGTGCATCATTTGGGAATGTCAAAACCTCTGACCTTAATTTCGCAGATGACACAGTCATCTTTGCGGAGACTCTGGATATCCTTCTGGAGGCTTTCGAGGTGCTGAATGAGGAGTTGGAGCAGCTGAGATTACGGGTTTCCTGGGTCAAAGCTAAGATCCAAAACTAAGAAATTTTACTGATGCTGATCCTGCTCACCAGATTCTCAGCAAGAGAGCCTCTTGAGTGGAGGAAGCCAATGGGCCGATCACATGCCTCGTAGTTGCAGCAGTTTGATCAGCATCTCAAGGAGATGGGGATGGGACAGACATCTGCCTGGGGGATGGCCAGACAGAGACCCCTGGAGTACTGGTGGAAAGTGGACGCAGCGACACACTGCTCCGACGCATGCTCGCATCCCACACCTGACCTGACCTGACCTGAAAGAGGTCCTTTATGTGAATGATGAACTCGACTGAGCCTAACACTCCAGCAACCACTGGGTCAGAGCATAGGAGAGGTTGTTTCTGTAAACGTGGAACAAGACTAGATCTAACACTGCATTGGGGCACTCCAGTCACCACTGGGAGTGGAGCAAAAAGGATTCCATTGATAGAAACATATTGACTGTGTGATTTGAAGACATCAGAAATCAATGTAGTAAAATGGCCAAGAAAGCCACAAACAGGGAGTTTGGCTGGTAGAGCAATAACCAATATTGTCAAATTCCTGAGATGCAGTATGTCCAGGAAGATGGTCCTGATCTCTTGTTGGAGATATCAATGCTTCAACTATTGTTGGGAGATGAGCAGTCTTACATCCAAAGTTGAAGTACTGTCAGACTTCAAACCATTTGTAGGAGATGAGGTTGTTTGAAAATTGGAGAGACTTAACATCAGCATTGATGTGATGATGGATTCATTACTTTACTTATAATTAGATGTATGACTGGTGTTGGCTTAATGGTTAGGGTGGTGGGCTTAGGATCCTAGGATCCTGAGTTCAAATCCCACTCGGCTGTTGAATTAATACCAGGTGGGGTTGACTCTGTCTGTCATCCTTCCGAGGTCGGCAAAATGAGTGCCAGCATGCTGGTATCCTGTGTCGGAGTGGCGACCCGTCCAGAATTGTACCCAATAGCCAAGGAGACTGCTGAGGCAGCACCAACGCTCTGCACAGAGTATGGTCCCAGTGGATGGAATTAGATGTAAGCTCACTGGTCTGTAGTTCAGAGGATCTGTTTTTGCACCTTTCTTGTGAATAGGAGTCATATTAGCTGTCTTCCAGGTGTCAAAGGTGAGTGCTGGGGTAAAGGGAACGGACAGATAATTAAAGAACACAGACAATTGTGCAACCTGGGCAAATCACCAATGCAGGGTCTAGGTTCATTTTAACTTTGTTTATTTTTCTCGGATGTGAAATACATAATCCAGTGGGTAATAGGTACAAGGGTGTATTGTGGGAACAGATCCAAGTTGGGATGAGTACATGAGATTTGGAAGTGAATGCTGAGTTGAGACGTTCTGCCCCTTCTCAAGCAGAGTATGTGGGAGGGAATGAAAGGGAAGCATACACCATACATGGACTTGACAAGGCACCACCAGGAATTTTACGGAAGGAGATTGGTTGGAGAGTTCAGCCTTGAGATTCGCACTCTGATGTTTTCTGGTTTTCCTGAGTATTGGCACACACTTATTACAAGCCTTACGGAGTGACCTAAAGTTGTCCTCAAGTGGTTAACCTTCCACGTTGAGAAAGTAAGCTGCTTGGCTGCAAATGCCTCATCACATGATTCGGTTTACCATTGCCTATACAATACTCAACAACTCTATTAACATTCACAGTTAACAAAAAAAAACTGTATAAACAAAACAATTCAGGAACAGATTTACTCCGTTTCAGAAAACAGTTTCTCAGAGCAGAGAAGGTGGCATCTGGTCACGACGACAACCGAGGTCACATGTTTGCAATTTTTAAAAACGATATGTACGTACATATATGATAAAATTAGCTTTCTTGTGTTACTGTTGTTTTAAAATATTATCTCCAAAGAACAACAAGCTGGAGTGTACCATGCACAAAGTCAGAGTGGGCGCTACCAGACTACATACAAACAGGCAGAGTCACGCTGCGCAGAGGATGGAGCAACACTCGCCACATTTGATCAGCTCTCAAGGGCACAACAGGTACGCAACACTTTAAATTCGACGAGCAAGTATTTTTGCCATAGTCATCAATTGCAATAGAGATCTGATAGCTTGGCAACATGACACTTTGGAAATAACTTATAATTGGCTTTATTTACTTTAAAAGTAATTTTGATAAGTTTATCTCGAGGATTTAAGTAAATTCCGGATTTCATGTTTGTCCTTTCTTCATTGACAACAAAAACAAAGGAATAGGTTGTGTGCATGCTTGCGTGCATGTGCGTACGCGCGTAAAGGAATGGGCTACAAGGGTTATGAATATTATTCATAATATTGTGCATGAAAGCTTTTAGCAAGGAAGGCGAAGCTATTTGCCGAATTTTGAAAGTGAGCTTGCATTGCTGGATTGATATGGTCTGAACACTGTTGAGGTCATGGATCTAATGATGTGGACCCAGGGCTGACATTGTGGACCTGTTTGTAAAGGTCCTTGGATGAAAGCGTAAACCTCGATGAAGAACGGAGACGAGCTGATGATCCAGGCAGTCAAAATTGATTACATGCTTCCAAGTGAATAAAGTTTTTACATTGGTGATTACAATTAGTACAGCAATGACTGCAATGGGACATGATTTGTCTTGTCCTTACTATACACAGTTAGATCTTGCTAATCATAAATTGGTGAATGAGATCTCAGCCCAAGCCCAAGATTTTAAGCATTAAGCTGTACTGATTAATTTGAATGAGAGTGAAACATGTTGATAGCGATGCTATTTTCTCTGCTTGTGGTACTTTGTACCATTGCCCATAAGGCTTGATTCAGGTTGTGAGATGCCCCCTCGGGGTTGCAGAATAGCACAATGTAACGATGACGTCACGGTTACTGTTGGATGGAGAACGGATTATAAATATACTAGCGGGGTGTGCTTTCACATTGTGTAAGCAAACGAACCGTGTTTGCCCATTGTCTCAGGTGGCTCACCTGCATTTGATTTTTCATTTATTTATATTTTCATTTACGAATGTTGTCCAACAATTTTGTGATTATTTTTTCCAGTGTAGCAGTTCCGATGTCCATCGGCACACAAAATTTCAGCTTTCTACCTCACCCGAAGGGCACTGATCTTTAATATAAGTCAGTCAGTCATTGGTAAGAAAGAGCTTTATATATTATATACAGTATATTAGACTCCAACCTTATTAGACTGATATTAAAGATCGGTACCTTCTGAGTGACATAGAAAGCTGAAAGTTTGCATGCCGATGGACATCGAAGCCAGCACACCGGAAAAAATGACACAATCATCGGACAACATCCGTAAATGAAAAAAATGAAGGTCAGTGACCCGAGACAAAGGGGAAGCACGGGAATTTTGTCTGCCGACGGTCATCGAAGCCGATACACCAAGAAAAATCACAGAACTGTCAGAAAGCATCCATAAATGAAAATATAAATAAATGAAGAAAAAAAAGAAAAATCAAATGCAGGTGAGCAACCTGAGACAATGGGAAAACACGATTTGTATGCTTACACAATGTGTAAGCACACTACGCTAGTAATATATAGAGCTCTTTCTAACTACTGACTCACTCAGTGACTGATATTAAAGGTTGGTACCTTCTGGGTGACATAGAAAGCTGAAATTTTGCGTGCCGATGGGCATCAAAGCCATAACACCGGGAAACATCACAGAAATGTCAGAAAGTGTCTGTAAATGACAATGTAAACAAATTAAAAAAAATAAATGCAGGTGAGCAACCCAAGACAATGGGAAAGCATGGTAATTTTGCGTGCCGATGGATATCGAAGCTGATACACCAGGAAAAAAAAAATCACAGAACTGTTGTAAAACATCTGTAAATGAAAATATAAATAAATGAAAAATCAAATGCAGGTGAGCGACCCGAACTTACCGGGTGGCGCCTTGTGAAGTATCTCTGATTCTGGAAAATGCTCTTTATGTATTTGCTGATGACTCCACCCTCTGCCATGACATCCCTCATCCTTCAGACAGGCAGGGTGCAGCCTATTCCCTCACTTCAAACCTTGACAAAATCACAAGATGGTCAAACACTTAGATTATGTCTTTCAATCTTGACAAATCTCACAGTCTCACTATCTCTCTTCAAAAGGACCGTCTACTTTCTTAACAGTCCTCCTGAGGAAGTTCATTCATTCAAACTCCTGGGTCTCACTATCAGCCATCATCTTTCTTGGGCAAACCACATTTCAAGTACTCCAAAGCCAGCCACCAACTGAGCATCCTCCGTCGTACAAAGTCCTTCCTTGGCACACCTGAACCCCTATCCACGTACAAGGCTTTAATTTGCAGCTTGATATAGAGTACTGCTCTCCCCTCTGAGCTGGTTCCCCTGCCTCACATCTTGGTCAGCTTAGTGCCGTGGAAACCAAGGCCTTCAAGATCATTGGAATCTCCCACGACAAAGCTGAATCGATGGGCCTATCTCTTTCACATGACAGACAAGGCTGCCATCTTCACTTGTTGTCCATCCATGCCCTTGACTGGGGTTCAGAATATCTGGTGAATTGACGAAACTCCATCGCCATCTGGTTGCCTGGTAGTTAGATCGACGTGTGTGCTGTGGGAGCATGTCTTCATGCCCGTTTGTACTCTTCTTTAGAAGAAATAGACACAGCACCATCTATGGAAAAGCTGGAAAACGTCGAGTTTGACACAGTACCTCTTCCCATGTATATGTACATCCATCTATCTATACAGTGCTTGCCTTTGACAATATTGACAAGCAAGAGGAAGTCCTAGGTGGAGCAGGAACCTCACATCGTGTCATATCAACAGTATTGTTCACATAACATCATCATTGCGTGCGCCACAGAAACCAGTCATGACTGCCTCCATGAAGGATAAGAAGCACACAATAAAGGCACCGGGTGTGCAACTGCCAATATAGGTTATTGGGAAAAGGAACAGTCCACCCACAATCGTACCACTTGACCTGACTGCAATCATGCAAGTGCAGCACTGAGAGCACTTCATCAGACTTGTGGGTTTTGGTGCACGTGTATGATACATCTGAGAAAACGAGTTCTTGGATAGGATTCAACATTCTAACAAGAGAGCACAAATAAGTGATTGCAGGTGCGAAAGGATGTACCTGCCTACAATTAACACATCCGTAACTGAATGATCAACCATCCAGGAAATCTTGTGACAGTCCATTTCTATCCAGTCATTTCTACATCATGAGAGCATTGCAGTTGTCTTGGATCAGGCACTGCACGCAAAGGCAACAAAAATTGCATGAAAACATCCGGAAAGGTGTGGGGGAAGTGTGCGGATGGGGAACTTCCATACGATCTGCAGCTTGATGTCCACAGTTGGTAAGATGTTTGGGGATACTGGACTTTGAGAACTGCCTGTGGTATCAGGAGTCATTGCGGAAGAATCAAGCAACAATGTTCTTGAGGGGAAACAGTAAAACCGGGTTGTCCGTCTTCATAAGTTGATTTAAGTGCTGCTGAGGTTAGCATAGTCAGACATTGAATAATGGCTGGAAATCAACCATGATGAAGATCTGCCGAGGTTGAATTACACAATTTTGGTCGTGTCTGAGCTTCACCAGAACATTTGTCAAACCACACACAATGATGCTGTCACTAACAAATCCTGTCGGACAATTCTTGACCTGTTTCTCGCTTACCTGAAAGTTTTATGACATGACAGATGTCAACTTGCAGTTTTTTTTGGAATACATACATAGAGATGTTTAATCTTCCACTTGGATTGCTGCGTGCTTACAGAGAGAGGGACTGGTCCCTCCATCTTTCGTGACACCCTCAGCGTATTTGCCTGGCAAGGAAAGATGAAGGCTTTGAAAATCCTCCTGCATGATCAGAAGTTCATAGACATCTTCACATCACTTGGAACCAGCTGGAACATAACCAATGACGTGTTCTGCATCATCCAGGAGTTTGTTTGTCAACTTTCCTGTCGCAATACCAAAGTGACTAAAGTTAATGAACTCAGATACCAAATGGTTCCGCAGCACAAGAGGGGAGCTCAAATCAGCACAGCTTCCACCATATGAGGACACGCTCCCACAGCAAACACGTCGATCTAACGACCAGGTGGCCATACGGCGACGGAGATTGGTCAATTCACCGGTTATTCCAAACCCCACTCAAGGGCACAGATGGACAACAAGTGAATATGGCAGCCTTGTTATCCAGTGGATGACAGGATCTCCTACTCCTGAAGTTGTTCTCAGTTTGATGTCGGTCGTGCGAGTGTGCTCGCTCTTGTTGGCCAACTGACTGCTCATGCATCATAAACGGCTTGAAATGTACAGCAGTATGCAAGTTGCACACTTCCTCCAACATGGCCAGTGATAATGAGGAGCCAGATCAGCAGGACTCATCAAACATTGATAACGAATGAAAGAACACCTACTTTGGGATGCGAGTAATTATCTGAAACATGAAGAACAGCATTAAAGCTCGTACTTGCCTTATAAATGCATGTTAAATATTTCTTACATCTGCATTAATCTTATCTTGTATATCATTAATATATCTTATATCATTCTTATATCATTAATATTTCAGTATGGATAATGCCTGGTGTAAAAAAAAAAATAATTTGAGAAAAATCCAAATGCTGACCTATTTTCTCAATTATTTTGGAATCAGGTCAGGTCAGGTATGAGAGCATGCGCCAGAGCAGCACGTTGCTGCGTCCACTTTCTGCGGGTACTCCAGGGGCCTCCGTCTGGCCATCCCACAGGCAGATGCCTGTCCCATCCCCATCTCCTTGAGATGCTGATCAAACTGCTGCAACTACGATGCATGTGATCGGCCCATTGGCTTCCTCCACTCAGGAGACTCCCTCGCTGAGAGAATCTGGTGAGCAGGATCAGCATCAGGAAAACGAACCACATATTCATACAGCTGCGCTGACACTCATGGACGATGCAGGTAACAAATCTCATTTGAGTCTCTCTCAGCAACCGCTCGTTGGACACAAAGTCCAACCAGTGATAGCCATGGATTCTCCGAATAGACCTGGTGCCAAAGGAATGAAGTCTCCATCTCAGATCCCTGGTGAGAGTCCAAGTATCACATCCATAGAGCAAGACTGGAAGCACCAAGGACCTGAAGACTCGGACTTTCAGCCTCCTGCGCATGTGCTGGCAACGCCACACCTCATGATCCAGTGAATCCATGACTCCCCAGGCCTGAGCCAGACGTCTGTTGACCTCTGGCTCACAGCCAGCAGAGACATGAATATCACTGTCAAGGTAAGTGAATCTCTTCGTGACTTCAACATCCTCACCACAAACAGGTACAGACAGGATAGCAGCATCCATTATGTCATTGAAAGCCTGGATCTTAGTTTTGACCCAGGAAACCCAAAATCCCAGCGGCTCCGAGTCCTCATTCAGCACCTCGTGGGCACCCAAAAGGAGATCTGGAGTCTCCGCAAAGATGACTGCATCATCTGCGAAATCAAGGTCAGAGATCGTGACATTCCCAAATGATGCACCGCAGCTTGATATCTCCGATATCCTCCCCACAATCCAGTCCAGACAAGTGCTGAAAAATGTGGGGGCCAGTACACACCACTGACAAACTCCAGTAACAACTGCAAATAAGTCAGAGATGGTACCACCACATTTCACAGCATTCTCAGTACCAGAGTATAGTTCAGACATCAGATCGATCAGTTTTGGTGGCACCTCACGAAGACCAAGAATCCTCCAAAGGACATCCTGAGTCACTGAATCAAATGCTTTACAGAGATCAACATAGGCTGCAAGCAGCCCCTGCCACAACTCTCATCTGCATTCGGTGAGGACCCGAAGAGCAAGGATACGGTCAATCGTTGACCTCTTTGGTGTAAAGCCTGAAGTCCTGCACTGGAGGCTGGTGCTCAAGCAGATGGTGGTGAACTGTATCGAGAATTATCCGAGCAAAGACCTTGCCTGGCATGAAGAGCAGTGTCACCCTTCCGTAGTTGTTGCAGTCTTGGCGATCACCCTTCCCTTTACAGAGAGGGACAACAAGGCCCCTCTTCCAGTCTTGACCACAGTTGATGCTCTACCCTTTCACAGATTCCTCGCACATAGGCCTCCTTGTCCACCATTAGCGCACGTACAGTTTTACGCCTCAGCTCCTTGAAGAGCTCAGCTCTGCCCTTCAGCCTGGCCCTGTGACTGTGGGCAATGGTATCCAGTGTCCCTTGAGAGATAAAATTCTTCTTCGCCCTCCGGTGAGTCCCAAGACATCTACCAGCAACATCAAGGACGGTGGTCTTGAAGGCGCTCCACAACTCTTCAGGATCCCCAAAAGCACCCAGCCCCCCCCCCAAATCTCCACTCAGCCTGTTCACAAACTCCTCAGCTACCCTCTCATCCTTGAGAATGCCAACATCCAGCCTAGGCTTGGATGGTACTATTCTCCTGGATTGAAGCTGAAACTTAAGAGTTGCTACAACAAGCTGATGGTCAGTCTTGAGGAACTGAGCACTCTGGTAGACCCTGCAGATCTGGATCATCCTCCAGCGACCATCAATGAGGACATGGTCAATCTCCTTTGTCACACCACGAGCATTGGAATACCAAGTCCAGCGATGAGCTGGTGGGCGCTGAAACCATGAACCAGGCACCCGAAGTACATGACTTCTTCCATGTCAAGGAACTTAGTGCTATTCTGATTCACAGTTCCAGACCCATGGAGACCAACACATGTCTCATAACCATCCCTATTAGTTCCAGTCAATGCATTGAAATCCCCCAAGACTAGAAGTGTATCTCGTCTGGGGCACTGATCAACCACAGACTCGAGCGTGGCGTAGAATGCATCCTTCATGGTGAGATCACTCGCCTCAGTCGGAGCATAAACAGAGACCAGGGAAATGACACCCAAGGAGTGACGAATCCTTAGTCTCATAATACGCTCGTTGACCGGTGTTACCTCAATTATCATTAGAGTCAACTTATTGGACACAGCTGCAGCAACTTCTTAGGCATGGTAACCATCAGAGCGACCAGACCAATAGTAGGTGTAACCACCCACCATGATCTCGCCACTATCCATTCTCCGAATCTCAGAGAGTGCTGCAATACCGATGTCTAAACGCTTGAGCTCAGATGATAACAGAGACAGGTGATCATCCTCTCTTAGGGATAGGACATTCCAGGCACCCACCCGAAAGGACCGCCTCAGGTTAACCCAAAGAGACTGCCGTCTGGTGGACGACACCTCAGTACCACCCAACACACTCTCCCACAATCTGATCCAGGAATGTTACCCCATGGTTTCCTTCCAGTCATCAAATATTGGGGGTCCCCAAGGCTTTGCCCAAATCCAGTCATCCGGTGAGCTGCCTGTGAAGGAAAGCTGCACAGGAGGTATTCCCACGGATTCGGTTTTCAGATTTTTATATGCTTTTGGAGTGTTTTGTGGAATGAAGGTTTTTTCGCTGGCCGGAGTGCAAATCCTGCCACCAACCTCCTAATAAAAAGTAACCTAACTGCAGGACGATGTCCGCAGGCACGGTTGAGCACGAGATATGGATGATCGTTGGCTCACAAGGAGCTCCTCCACCCTTTGCAGGTTTTGTTCTTTATCCTGCTGGGTGTCTATGTCATACACCCTCCTCACCAAGAAACTTGGTAGGGGAGACGGTTTAGTCGCCGCCAACCCAACCATGGAACAGGTTAGTACAAGTTTACATGGTACCTGTAGCAAGTCACAGATCGAATCTGACCTGACCTGACTTTATCCTGAAAAATACTGTGACTTTGGAATCCAATGGACCAATAGTTAAAAAATTTATATCAGCATGTGCCAAATTTTATACTGAACATATCCTGTTGAGAGTTGTATATGCCTCAGATCACAGTCATTTCAAGGTTCGAGTCAATTTTCAGAAATATGATCAAATGGGGTAGCTATTTTCCAAGATGGCTGCCAAAAAGGTATTTCGCTACTATTTTAAGATGTCCACCACATTTTATTTATTTACTACAGACATCAACATAATTGAAAAATACAGTGGCTTTTAGTCCCCTTTCTGGTGGTCATCTCCAAAATATCGATGGCTGGCTCATAGACTATTTAGTGTGATTTGAACAACCAATTTACCTGCCAATCCGCATGCTGGTGCCACCCTCAAGTTTGGAGGTCTCGCCCTCAATTTAACATTTTTTTGCTCTGGCACAATTTGTGGCCGAGCATTGTGGCCCCGTCCACAGACTTCCAGCCTGCTCTTCTTTCTTTCCACCCCCAATCCACTGGGACCACCCAAAGAGTCTCCAAGCTCCTGTCCAAATCACAGAAGAAGGGGGGGGGGTCCCAGCACCCCTCCTGTGTGCTCCTTTGCAGTTCTTGCATTGAGCCTTCCACCAGGTACACGGGCCGCCTCAGGTCCTCGATCAGGGACCTGGGACTCCTCAGCAATACAAATTTTGCTTTCTGTGCCATCATGACACTTGTGGACTTTGCTGCTCAGGGCTCCCAGTGTCCATGGCGCATCCTTAAACTGGGCTGTGGCTCACATGTGGGCCAAACACCCATCCCTCAACCACACTTTTGCACATCAATTATTAATCACTTCTATCAGCAAGAGTACCATCGCAGCTTCCATTTTCTCAAGCAACTGAATCAATTATTGCTGAATACCTGAAGTGACAAATTCCCATTAAACAAATAGGTTTCAGAAGAGGAAAATGTACCAGAGATCAAATTGCAAATCTGAGATGGATCATGGGAAAATATGACCACTGAACCTATAGCTTATCTGGACCCTGGCCTTATATTGTAACCCAAATTTGCTAGAATTCTGACTGGTGGGTCTGGTGAGGAGAATTTTTGAAGGAATTTACGTGATTTTCCAAAATTTTTACCAAGTCTGCCATTTTGACACCTTTCTGGTCATATAAATCAGCATGACCTCCACAATTTAACATCACAACCCTGTCCTAATGTTATAATCCAAATTTGGTAGCATTCTGACAAGTGGGTCTGGAGAAGATTTTACAGGAATTCATGTGATTTTTCCCAAAAGTTGACCAAGTCGGCCATTTTGGCATAGTTCCGATCACGTGATCCGCATGACTTCTGCAATATAATTAACATCCCTGCCCTAGCCTAATGTTGCAACCCAAATTTGGTAGCATTCTGGGGCGGGGCCGGGGTAATTAAATTTTTGGGCAGAATTGAGCGAATTGAAGGCGGGGGTGGGAGGCGGGGGGAATGGGGCAGGGGTGGGGGATGAGTAGGCGGGGACAAGCACGCCCTGTCCAGTCCATGTCCCTCGAGTGTGGGTGAGCTGGTGAGGGTGGTTGAATGAACGGAATCCGTCTGTGACGGGGTTTCTGCTAGTGATATATTAATACTGAAGGACCAATTTTGTGCTCCTTGCGGTCGCGTCACGTTTTTCTCGGTACTGTGACCTGGACTGAAAGAAACCTCGTACCTGTAAGAGTGCATCACACATCGTGGCAATAGTCAACTTTCAACTCTGAAGCAGAATAAACACTTTTCGTTGAGACGGGGGTGAGGAGTGAAGAGGCGGGGGTGGAGGATGAAGAGACGGGGGCAGGGAGTGAAGAGGCGGAGGGCAAGGTAAGCACATTTTTGGGCGGGGGTAAGCAAATTGAAAGCGGGAGATTGGGGGGGAATGAGGCGGGGGCTGGGGTGAATTAGGCGGGGTTGAGTGTGAGGGGTGGACAGGGTGGCGTGGGGCGGGGAATCAAGTGACGGGGGCGGGGAGTGAAGAGGCGGGGGCGGGGCCGGGGTAATTAAATTTTTAGGCGGGGGTAAGCAAGTTGAAGGCGGGGGGTGGGGGAATGGGGCAGGGGCAGGGGATGAGTAGGTGGGGGCAAGCATGCCCTGTCCAGTCCTTGTCCCTCCAGTGTGGGTGAGCTGGTGAGGGTGGTTGAATGAACGGAATCCGTCTGTGACGTGGTTTTGGCTAGTCTGGAATGAATTCCAGATTAGCAAAAAAGCAAGAGAATATCAAAAGGAGGTCTATCTCTGTTTTATTTTTTTCTAGCAAATCATTCACTTGTGTTGATCACAAATTGATTTGGATTATGCAGAGAAAGCTGGGGATCTGGGAGCACCTATTTGTCTGAGAAGAAGTATGTACAATGTACAAGAAACAAGAAGCTACATTAAGAACAGAGTCTGGAGAATCAGAATAGTTTGGAATTGGAAGGCGGGTCAGATGGATGGATTCTGTCCCCTTACTTGTTCAATCTGTATAGTGAGTACATCGTGAGGAAATCAAACTTGGATGACATTGAGGCTGGAGTCAGGATTGGAGGAAGATTTATCAACAACCTTAGGCATGCTGACGATACTACTCTGTTGGTAGGAAGTAAAGGGGACTTGATGAAACTTCTGCAGACAGTGAAGAAGGACATTGAAAAAGGCTGGTCTTTATTTAACCCTAATAAGGACTAAAATCTTGTCAACTGAGAAGATAGTGTTCAGATTTGGAGACAATCGTGTGGAAAGTTTCATCTTCCTGGGTTGTATGAGAGTGAAGTGAATGGAGAATGTAGAGGAGAAATTAATGTGTGTTTCATGTTAGCGAGAACAGCAATGTCAGGATTGACAAAGATCTGGAAAGACAAAGATGTGACGAGACAAACCAAGTAGTGCTGTCTTGTGGCATTTGCTCCATTGGGGACACCGGGCTGGTGAATGATCTGGTATTTCCAGATCTGGTATGGATGTGAGTCATGGACAGTGAAAAAGAAAGACAGGAAGAAGACTGACATTTTTGAAATGTGGTGTTGGAGATGAATGCTAAAAATTCTCTGGACTGCAAGAAGAACAAACAAACCATTGCTTGAATAAATTAAACCACCATCCATGTACATTCGAAGCGTTGATGCTAAAACAGAATCTGCCATGTTTTGGATACATTATGCATGCAGAAAATGAAAGTCTGGAGAAGTCAATCATGCTGAGTATTGTTGAGAGAAGAAGAAGAAGAGGCAGACGTTGTATTTGTTGGATGGATGAGTTTAAGGCAGTCACCAAGCTGTCTCTGCCAGAGCTTCGGGAAGCAGTGCAGGATGGGGATGTTTGGAAAAATATAACCATTTATGCATATAATTATAAATGAGCAAGCAAACAAACTTAATATGTATGAGTATATGTGGGAAAAATATGCACCCAGACCAGGATTCAAACCCAGGTCCTCTTCTTAAACTGCAGCAGTGCTCTGCTATCTGGGCGACCCACAAGCTAAGCACATAATTCTCCCACAAATCAAGATGCCACTCCCTTTCCACCACTGCTTCCGGGACACTCACTGCCAACCATACGAGCAGCAACGGCCTGACCACACTTGGGGGGTCTTGTTCAATACCACGCTCGGGGGTCACGTCCAACGCCACGCTCAGGGGTCACGTCCAATACCACACTCGTGGGTGACGTCCAACGCCACGCTCGTGGGTGACGTCCAACGCCACGCTCGGGGGTGACGTCCAACGCCACGCTCGGGGGTGACGTCCAACGCCACGCTCGGGGGTGACGTCCAACGCCACGCTCGGGGGTGACGTCCAACGCCACGCTCGGGGGTGACGTCCAACGCCACGCTCGGGGGTGACGTCCAACGCCACGCTCGGGGGTCACGTCCAACGCCACGCTCGGGGGTGACGTCCAACGCCACGCTCGGGGGTCACGTCCAACGCCACGCTCGGGGGTCACGTCCAACGCCACGCTCGGGGGTCACGTCCAACGCCACGCTCGGGGGTCACGTCCAACGCCACGCTCGGGGGTCACGTCCAACGCCACGCTCGGGGGTCACGTCCAACGCCACGCTCGGGGGTCACGTCCAACGCCACGCTCGGGGTCACGTCCAACGCCACGCTCGGGGTCACGTCCAACGCCACGCTCGGGGGTCACGTCCAACGCCACGCTCGGGGGTCACGTCCAACGCCACGCTCGGGGGTCACGTCCAACGCCACGCTCGGGGGTCACGTCCAACGCCACGCTCGGGGGTCACGTCCAACGCCACGCTCGGGGGTCACGTCCAACGCCACGCTCGGGGTCACGTCCAACGCCACGCTCGGGGTCACGTCCAACGCCACGCTCGGGGTCACGTCCAACGCCACGCTCGGGGTCACGTCCAACGCCACGCTCGGGGTCACGTCCAACGCCACGCTCGGGGTCACGTCCAACGCCACGCTCGGGGTCACGTCCAACGCCACGCTCGGGGGTCACGTCCAACGCCACGCTCGGGGGTCACGTCCAACGCCACGCTCGGGGGTCACGTCCAACGCCACGCTCGGGGGTCACGTCCAACGCCACGCTCGGGGGTCACGTCCAACGCCACGCTCGGGGGTCACGTCCAACGCCACGCTGGGGGGTCACGTCCAACGCCACGCTGGGGGGTCACGTCCAACGCCACGCTGGGGGGTCACGTCCAACGCCACGCTCGGGGGTCACGTCCAACGCCACGCTCGGGGGTCACGTCCAACGCCACGCTCGGGGGTCACGTCCAACGCCACGCTCGGGGTCACGTCCAACGCCACGCTCGGGGTCACGTCCAACGCCACGCTCGGGGTCACCTCCAACGCCACGCTCGGGGGTCACGTCCAACGCCACGCTCGGGGGTCACGTCCCGCGCCACGCTCGGGGTCACGTCCAACGCCACGCTCGGGGTCACGTCCAACGCCACGCTCGGGGGTCACGTCCAACGCCACGCTCGGGGGTCACGTCCAACGCCACGCTCGGGGGTCACGTCCAACGCCACGCTCGGGGGTCACGTCCAACGCCACGCTCGGGGGTCACGTCCAACGCCACGCTCGGGGGTCACGTCCAACGCCACGCTCGGGGGTCACGTCCAACGCCACGCTCGGGGGTCACGTCCAACGCCACGCTCGGGTGTCCCGTCCGACGCCACGCTCGGGGTCACGTCCAACGCCACGCTCGGGGTCACGTCCAACGCCACGCTCGGGGTCACGTCCAACGCCACGCTCGGGGGTCACGTCCAACGCCACGCTCGGGGGTCACGTCCAACGCCACGCTCGGGGGTCACGTCCAACGCCACGCTCGGGGGTCACGTCCAACGCCACGCTCGGGGGTCACGTCCAACGCCACGCTCGGGGGTCACGTCCAACGCCACGCTCGGGGGGTCACGTTCAATACCATGCTTTGGTGGCAGAGGTAACAATGTTGTCCCTTCCTGGATTAAGGAAGAATTAAAGATTTATGTTAGTTGCAGAAATACAAGTTGCCGTTATGAATCCTCCAATAAGACTTCAGATCGTATCCTTTGGAATTCCCACTGAACTTCACCACCCTTGACCTATAGTTAGGAACCTAAGACTAATTTTGTAAGTTTAACTTCATAAAATGGAATAATTGTGAATAAACTCTGGTGAAGTTTACATTTCCTCTTGTATGGATGCTATTTTTGTTGCAATTATATGTTGCTGGTTATGTCAAGAGGGATGGAAAATTTAATTGTCTTGCTGCAAAGTATTCACGAGTTCAGTTACATGCTGTTTGTTTTACTAGGCCTGTACATTGCTTGCCCCTTGTATTTTAGACTGGCCTACATATGTGTTCCGTCGGCTGGCTTCAAGGCCAACATGCAGCCTATCCAACGAGCTACAGCAATCCCTCCTGTGGCTTTGGCAAAATCGGAATTATTGATTATGGACTACGAAATAATGCCAGTGAACTATGGGATGCCTTCTGCTTCCGGGTCAAAGGTGCGATGCAACATTGCAGCAATTTTGAGTTTGCTGTGAAAGTAACCTTCATCACAATGACTGCTATTCTGAAGTGTACTTTTAAAACATGCCTTCCTTGACTTCACGAAGGAAACTTCATCATAAGCAACAATGATTGATTTAGGACACTAACTAGCACCGATATCTGAGCAAGTGTTTGGTGGGAGTCTGTTCCCAATAGACTACCAGCAAACACTCTTGATGGGGATTGTTACACTTTCTGCCATAACGTTTCTTCAAGCATTCACAAGCAGACCTCGGCAGCCATAACAAGTGAAAGAGTACATCTTGGATAAATTGCATCATTCTTCCCATGTTTGACAGCCATTCAAGAGGCACCACATTCATTGATGTTACTCGTTCCTGATCTCGTACGAGTATGGCTAAGTTTTGAAAATCGAAAGTATAATATACAATTGAGGTCCAGAAATTGATTCTACAGTTGTTTCAGTCACTGGGCCATCACTGTTGTGGATACATAGGTTCTTCCAGAAACTTAGTGTGAGTTGCTTGTTTGTGCTCGATGATGTGTTTATGGGCTAAAAACCCTCTCGAGACAACGACCTCAGCCGGAAGCAATATTTTATATTTTTTAGTTGGAGCTAGCACCTTATCCTGCTGATTTTAGGAAGTGCATTCGAAGT
This sequence comes from Eptatretus burgeri, assembly GCF_056783735.1. Taxonomy (NCBI): domain Eukaryota; kingdom Metazoa; phylum Chordata; class Myxini; order Myxiniformes; family Myxinidae; genus Eptatretus; species Eptatretus burgeri. The sequence continues at coordinate 82,458,551 of NC_140970.1, read as the reverse complement.
AATGTGACATTATTGCAAAACTTTTTCTGTGTTTGTTGTTTCAGAGGTCAAATGTGTCTGCAAAGATGGCTTTGTAGGCGATGGTTATTCTTGCAATGGAGACTTTGTCCAAGTTCTTTCACTCTCTCTCATCCATCAGCGGTTTTATGCTGTAAGCATATCCACCCTCCCATCCACCACCCCTGATCCAACCCTCCTCCCCCAATCATTACCCCTGTTCCACCATCCATATGCTGTAAGCATATCAAAAAATCCCACCACCCATCTCCTTCATTCACTTGTGATATTCTTAAGTCTTTCTCCTTTTTCTCATTGATTTGTTTGTCTTGTCGAGTTTGACCCTCACTTTTGATGCCTCGTCCATCTGACTTTCTTTTCCCAACTGTTAGTGCATTTACCTCCCATCTATGTCCCGTATGTAGCTTATTGATGAGCCTCAGACATTGGTTTATAAAAAACAAATGATGTGCCTGCTGAGTTTCAAATTTCTTCTGTTTTTGAATGACTCTGTACACATTACAAGAAAACTGGGCGATTCATCAATGTGTGTGCCGTCCCTCGGATGGACGTTAAACTGGGTTGTTGGTTGGTAAACCAGCATAATTTGGTGGACATTAATGATCCCATGGTGTCCTTCACAAAGTGGAGACAAGCTATCGCTGGCACCCTGATCAAGTTCCAAATTCCTGCTCTCACCTACTGGGGGGCACTGTGCCTGGTGTTGGCTTAATGGCTACAGTGGTCGGCTTGGGATCCTAGGGTCCTGGGTTCAAATCCCGTTTGGCGGTTGAATTAATACCAGATGAGGTTGACTCAACCTGTCATCCTTCTGAGTTTGGCAAAATGAGTGCCAGCTTGCTGGTATTCTGTGTCAGAGTGGCAACCCGTCCAACATTGTGCCCAATAGCCAAGGAGACTGTTTAGGCAGCACCAACGCTCTGCACAGAGTAAGGTCTCGATGGATGGATATATGGGTAGATGGGGCACTACATCAGCAGGACAGCCATGCCCCCCAGACAATGATGCTACCCACAACCATGTACTGCACACGAAATAAGGATCCAAACCTCTGTCTTTTCCTGATGCCAAGCCACTAGTAGTTGTAGGTGACCATTGATATAAACATCTCTCATGGCAGTTTCAATTTATTTATATTCAGCATCCCAAAGTTCACTGTAACAACTCAAATGCAGACATGAATTTACGACATTGTACTGAATGTAGCTCAATACCCCACGAAAGGAGAGGGCATTTAATTTAGGTCCGTTTGTTTATCTGCCTGTTTGTCCACCCAAAATGTGCAAACGTCGACCACAAATGCCACCTGGTGGTAGTCAGCAGTACACGTTCTCTTGTTTTTTTTTTCCAACCGAGTACGTCGATAAAGTATGTACAATTAGAAGGTGAGTACATCTATAAAGTATGTACAATTAGAATGTGAGTATATCTATAAATTACAGTATCTCACAAAAGTGAGTACACCCCTCACAAATATGTAATAATTCAGTGTAACTTTTTAAGCAGCTGTGCTCGAAGCAAAAGCTTAGAGTTGATGACAGAGTCGACATTCTGCAATATGTATGCGGGCACAAAACTGCCATTTCATAAAAACAATGTGGCATATATTTCTGAAAGAGGAGGCAACAAAAGTGAGTACACCCCTGCTATTGTCTGCACAAGAAGTAAGTCAAGCATGGTAAAACAGCTTCCACTTTCATCATTTTATGCATATTTAAGTCAAAGAGTGTTAAAGGTACAAATATGCACCAAACAATACACACAATACCCATAGAGCTGCAACCTCCCTGGTATGTTAAAAGTGAAGATGTGTACTCAATGCTCTTATTGTCTATCTGCTTGCTGAATAAATAATTGCAGAGGAAATACTGTACCAATCGCCATTGAGAAAGCAGCATGGCTTCTCATGGTAAAGAGCTCTCGAAATATGTCAAAGATCGAATCGTTGCCCGACATAAAGATGGCCAAGGATACAAGAAGATCAGTGCTTCTTTGAAAGTAAGCCCCAACACTGTGGCCAATGTCATCCAGAGGTTCTCCAAGAAGCGCACAACAATGAGTTGCGCTCGCCAGGGCAGACCAGCAAAGATGACTGCACGTACTATTTGCCAAGTTCAGAATCTAGTCCTCCAAGACAGACGACAAAGTGCCGCCAAGATTGTTGAAGAGATTCTCCAGCTTCTGGCTAGTCTGTTGTCAGTGCGCAAACCATACGTCGCACACTCCATCGTAGCGGGTTGCATGGGCGTCATTCAAGGTGTAAGCTTCTCCTGAAGCAGAGCCACAAGAAAGCTCGCAAACAGTTTGCTGAAGCACATCAATCCAAGCCCCTGGACTACTGGCAACATGTCCTCTGGTCTGATGAAACGAAGATCAATTTGTTTGGATCTGATGGAGTGAAGCGTGTCTGGCGACGACCTGGGGAACAGTACCAAGACAAGTGCGTTATCCCTACTGTCAAGCATGGTGGTGGTGGTGTCATGGTTTGGGGATGCATGAGTGCTGCTGGTACTGGAGAGCTCAAGTTCATCGAGGGAAACATGGATTCTACGATGTAATGTGACATCCTGAAGGAGAAGATGTTACCCTCCCTGCGAAAACTTGGTGGAGGAGCTGTATTTCAGCACGATAACGATCCGAAGCATCGTTCCAAGCAGACAACTGCCTTTCTGAAGAAGTCGAAGGTCAATGTGTTGGAGTGGCCAAGCATATCACCTGATCTAAACCCAATAGAACACCTGTGGGGCATCCTGAAATGTAAGGTTGAGGGACGAAAGGTGTCCAACATCACGTAACTTCGAGAAGTCATTGCAGAGGAATGGAACAGGATCCCAGCAAAGACATGTGGGACACTGGTCAACTCCATACCGAGTAGAATAGCTGTTGTGCTCAAAAACAATGGTGGACATACAAAATAATGAAAACAATAACACTTCAATGTGAGAAAGTACATAGGGTGTACTCACTTTTGTTGCAGCCCCCCCCCCTTTTTCACAGATATGCCCGGTATGCCACATTGTTTCCACAGAATAAATGTGTTGGGCCTGTACATGTCTGACAGAATGTCTATTGTATCATTACTTTGAGTCTTGTGTTTATAATACATCGAAGTAAAAAGTTACAACAAAATATGTACATTTTTGTAAAGGGTGTACTCACTTTTGTGAGGTACTGTATGTACAATTAGAATGTGAGTACATCCATAAAGTATGTACAATTAGAATGTGAGTACATCTACAAAGTATGGACAATTAGAATGCGAGTACATCTATAAAGTATGTACGATTAGAATGTGAGTACATCTCCAAAGTATTGTTCCGAATTTCGGTCCGCCTGGCGTGCGATCGGCCGCGTAACTCTAATAGCAGCCACGTCGCCCACCGGACAGACAATTCAGTCGTGACCCTCCTGGAACTACCGCCAGGAGCCAGTCACGGATGGGGGTTTAACCTCACCACAACCCAGTCCGCATTCTACCCGCGCGAAATGGAGTGAATCGCCGAATGTCAATATACCTAAGTACCCACGCGGGTTGCGTACCGAGGAGTTGAACCACGCCGCAGGTCGGCTCAGGACACGAACCGCTTAAGCGGCTCATTCCGTGCTAAGGGGATAACCGAGCGGAGTGATCACCGACCTCGACGGTTCAGATTATTTACTGGGTGTCTAAACCCACTACCAATCCCTTCCGTGATGCAAGATGGAACTTTCAAACGAAGGAAGGGACGCAACGAAACGGGTCACAATTTAACAAGCACATTTTATTACACACTCAGACAAGCACATATTTACAGTTATACAAAAACAATGCACGTATACAGTCAAAGCAAGAACACAACGCAGAGTTACAACCGAATAAAAAGGGCAATTATTTTCAGCACACTTATACAGGTTTACTTACAAGACTGGCGCCACACATACATTTACACAAAAAGCAAAGAAAACAAAAGCCACCCTCATAGGCAAGGAGGCAGACAGGTCCGTGGACCAAATGCGCGTGGAACCTGGTTGAGCGGCCAGGTCCACGAGACCGAAGTGGTCTTACCCGCGCCCTCGTGGCGCGATGGCGGGCAGGCCGCAATGTCAGCATAACGCGCCTGACTCCGTGCCCCTGGCGTGGCCGGTGAGCTCCCTCCAGCGTGCTCCGCACAAGCACGTGTTTCTCGGTCGGCACCAAGGTTGGGGTGGGGAACGGACGGGGTTACCGGCGCTATCTCAGCGTGGATGGGGGGAATTGTTGATGCCCGGGATGGGGAAGGTTCTTGTTGCTCGGGATGGGGAGAGGGGAATGGCTGACGCTGGGTCCCCCCTAGCGGGGCCTCGGGACCGCACTGACTCCGGCGAACCCTCGCCCCCGAGCCTTCCTCCGTGTCCCTGCTCCACTCCGCAACTCGCCCCTCGACCTCCACTCCGAGCTCCATCTCCCGTTCGTCGATCGGGCCCCGTCTGCACTGCTTGCTTCGAGCTTCTTCCTTTCCACCGTCCGTCCCCGTATATCCTCCACTGCCGACTTCTCCGACTCCACCCCGAGCCGCGCCACGTTCGCTCTTATATTGCCCGGAGGTGGAGCGCACATGCAAATACGCGGATCAAATCGTGTTTGGAGGCGGGGCTACGCCACCCGATGCTCAACCGTTGGATGGACGGAAAGGGGGCATGAACCTCTCCTGATCCGTTTCTCTCTCCAAAAAGGGATCCATATGCTTTGCGTTTGGAGGCGGGGCCATACCGCCTGACGCTCAGCCATTGGACGGACGGAAAGGGGGCGTGAACTTCTCCTGATCCGTTTTTCCTCTCCCGAAAGGATCCATGTGCACTCGTGGCACGACGCATTTGGTAACAATCACCGAACGGGCTTTGGACAGCACGATGTTCGGTGTTGACAGGTGGTGTGGTTGATGGTTGTGGAGGGAGAAAGGCGAAGGTGGTGGGGGGTTTACTGTGGTGGTTTGGTTGTTGGCGGGCGTCGTTTGAGAATGGGGGTGAGGCGATGTTTGCGGGGTGAGGTTGTGGAGGTGAAGGTAGTGGCGGTTTGGTGTAGTTGTTCAGGGGCATTGTTGGTGGTGGCGATTTGGTTGTTGGGGGATGATTGGTCCAAAATAATGACAGAGAAAAGAAAAACGGCTATCTCAAAGGATCGCAGCCCGGTGAACACGGAAATTCCCTCTAAACAACGGTGGCGAAATCTAACTACACACATACTTATCGTCATAACTGATCTAAGGACCCTTTATGGTGTATTGCGAATTTCCACAGCCGTAACCGTATGTACAATTAGAATGTGAGTACATCCATAAAGTATGTACAATTAGAATGTGAGTACATCTCCAAAATATGTACAATTAGAATGTGAGTACATCTATAAAGTATGTACAATTAGAATGTGAGTACATCCATAAAGTATGTACAATTAGAATGTGAGTACATCCATAAAGTATGTACAATTAGAATGTGAGTACATCTCCAAAATATGTACAATTAGAATGTGAGTACATCTATAAAGTATGTACAATTAGAATGTGAGTACATCTCCAAAATATGTACAATTAGAATGTGAGTACATGTTTAAAATCCATCCATCCATCCATTAGGACCATACTCTGTGCAGAGCGTTGGTGCCGCCGAAGCAGTCTCCTTGGCTATTGGGAACAATCCTGGACGGGTCGCCACTCCGACACAGTATACCAGCATGCTGGCACTCATTTTGCCGACCTCGGAAGGATGACAGGCAGAGTCAACCCCACCTGGTGTTAATTCAACAGCTGAGCGGGATTTGAACTCAGGACCCTAGGATCCCAAGCCCACTACCTTAACCATTAAGCCAACACCAGGCATATGTTTAAAATATGCACTCTAAAACCACATAAAAGAAGTGTGGGTGAGGGTATGCCATGTTTGATTGCTCGTTCTAGTTTTTTGTGTTTGTTATTTTGGCATAGCAGCATAGAAACTCCTCTTGTCTATCTTTTCCCATCCCCATAGAACTGTTTCCCTGTCCACTCATCACACTATTTTCTGCAGTGCTCTCCCGTGACTATATAAAAACGGTGATGAATGAAATGTCTTGGATCATTGTTGCAGGCATTGTTGGAATACTCCAATTCTTCAGAAACTGGCCATGAGTTCCTGAGACATCTCTCTAACCCAAGTACAAATTTTACAGTATTCCTACCTCTGGATGAAGGATTTGGAGATAATGAGGTGAGATTTTTTTTTGTGGTGTTTATTTTATCAGATTCCCATTGCTTTGAGCTACATCAACTTATTATGTACTCGCACCTCTATGTCATACAGTAGATAGGGGTGGAATATCAGGAGATAAAAGGATACTCCTATTAAAATATATAAATAATGGTCGTATGGTTATGCCACTGATTTATGCATGTCAGGTTTGGTTGAGACCAGCCAAAAATGGTGCTGTAATTTAAAAACAAAGATAAAGACATTTTGTACATTTGCAGGATAGATTTTCATCAAAAAAAAATACATCGACTGATTGTTTTGTAACCTCTTGCTCCGTTTCAATTTGTCGCATCTCACCAAATGCGCTCGACGTGTGCAGGTGGAAAACTGCCTCACAGAATGCGGCCAAATCGGAAAAGCCTCGCCGAAGCATCCAGATTGTCACATATGTGAATGTCAAACCAAACTCGACCAATGCAGACAATGTCTTAGAAAGCCCATTATCAATGCCTGATTAAACCCTGATTGGCTGAACAACTATAATGTGCTGCCAATGTGTCATCAATAATGTGTCATAATCTGCCAGGAAGAACAGCTAAATGCATCGACATCACCATTGTTGTCCAAATGTGCGTTTCTCAAAGGATAAAGCACAAGTGTTACGTGAAACACTGTGACACAGCACTCTACACAGGAAAGCAAACTGATGACTGGATTTTCCTACTCTTCTACCCCCACTTCGAATCCACTTTTCCATTTATATACATGCAAAGTAAGAACATTCGCAAAAGCCTCTCCCTCTGCAAACTACTGTTTAAGCAATTGGTTCGCCCCATGTAAGTGAAGCGAAAGGTGGGGTGAAGCAATTGGTTCACTTCTGTCTGTCTGTCTGTCTGTCTGGCTAAAAACGTCAGTTTATCATCGAGAAACAACTTGATTTCAATTCATTGTTTTATTTTGGACGACTTGGAAAACTAACCGGTAGTTTAACAGTACTTTGGGCCTGAATTTGTCTCGATCACACACGCATAGAGAAAAAAATTTTACTCTGTCTGCTTCTCTGACTGTCAAAAAAACAAAATTGAAAATCATTCCAAACAGGAAACCTGCTGTTTTTAAGGACGTCATAAAGGACACATACAACAGGTACAAAGAACGAATGTAACATGTTAAATAAGGTGGTGTAAAATAAGCCGCATCAAAGGTGGTAAACTTCTGAAAAAACATTTTTCGACGACCTTAAAATTTCTTTATTTTATTTCAATTAAATTATATACTTGAACACTGTTGGATACAAATCTCCCTTTTTGATACTTTCAAAACCTTTCCGTTTAGTAGTATTTGAACAAAATATTAAGGCATTTTACGTCATCAAGACCAATCAAATTTGCCACTCGTAGAACCCCGCCCATGTCCTTGTATCTCAAGACAGCGTGGGGTACGGGGTTCTGTGAACTTACTGGTTACTTGATGGTTCTGTCTGGAAATAATTAGAAATTTTGGAACTCTCACGATCTTTCAAAACACCTTAAAATCCAACTACAACATTCATACATCTTGTCACAACATCTGACCTCAATAAACATTACACAGTCATATATTTAAAAAAAAAAATTCATTCCATATCAAGTCATACATATGCCAGCGTGAACATGGCACCGCACACACACACACACTTTAAGGCCATTTTCCCCTGCCAGAGCAGAGTTAGCCTTGCAGGCCCCATGACAGTCATGGTTCCCTTTTTAAGGCAATGTTTTTATGTCCAGATGCCATACCTTCCGGACGCCAACCATTTCGTCACCTCTTACGACATGCAGGGATACAGTGTACCTATTCCAACCAGGGCACACACCGGGACCAGTACACTGGTAGTCATTTCACTGAACTCAGAAGGATGACAGGCTGAATCGACCCCACCTTGTGTTAATTTAGCAGCCAACAGGGCTCGAACTCAGGACCCTAGGATCCCAAGCCCACCACCCTAACCACTAAGCCAACACCGGGCTCACACTATGGACACTGCGAAAGAATTTGTGACAGTCATGATGATAGACCTTTGTAGGTTTGTTTCAGAACAAGTTAACTTGCAAATTCAGACTCCAATTGGTGTGTTTTTGCTTTTTTTTATCTGCAGACGCTCTCAAGTGCTGACTTGGAACATCACGTGGTTGAATCAGATATTGTGCTGTATTCAGAATTGGACAATGGAACTCAGTTGCTTAGTCGGCAAGGAAGCCCTCTTATTATATCGGTCTATTCAGATCATCCATTGGAGAAGGTGAGGCATGTGTGTGACTATACTTACCTCTGACCATCAGGGTTGGAGGAGGGCGTGTTATAAATTCAGAAACTGGATATTCAGCCAAGACTGTACAAATGCAAAAAAAAACATATACCTTTTCATTATATCTCTGATATCAATCCCTTTTTCTTTTCCCCATCATTTGCCACCTTGACACGACCAGGCTGTGAATGACCGCGCAATTGTCGTTTGGGATGTCTTTGTGTTGAACGCAGTCATTCACTACATCTCTGGGCCCCTTCGTGCACCTGTGATGCCGGTAAACAGCACCGCACTGCTATTGCCATTGCCAATAGTTTTAGCAAAGCAGTTATGCATTAAAATTTGGAGCCAATACCATTGCTGAAATATTCCACCAATCAATGAGAGAAAGTACATATTTACTGCATATGCTTGTAGGGAGATTCTGAAAATTGCTAAATTATGCATGAGGGTGGGTATGGGAGGTTAACTGACCAGCCCTCATGTAGCCTCGCCCAGCACAGCTATATTGTATTGTTATGAAATCCCAGCTATTGAAATGAAGACAAGTTGTTCATTTCCTTTTTGGGTCGAAAATATTGGACAAGAAAAAATTTTGGTTCAAAAATGATGGCAGGCTGAAGCAACTTGCCCCAATCTCTGCTGAAGAGAAAAATGGAATCGTCACAAATCTGGTGTCACACAGAATCCAAAGTCCAATTGACCTTCATGGCTATCTATCATGTGTTACCGCCAACCAATCCAAATTGCCCTTTTAAACCTGCCATTTGGCACGAATGCGCAGAATGGTTTTACTCCTCCTTGGTTGGATAACGAATTTTTACTTCGTGTCATTGAACCTCTCAAACTATGGACCCATCCAGGATTGCAAAAATCTATCATTTTGTTCTAAACTACACACATTCACAAGCATTTGCTTCTGGGCTAGTTAGCTGTTCACATATTACATATGCACATTCTGCAACACAATTGTGTGGGAGGACCTCAGTTTTTGGTTAAGGTGAGAAACACCAGGAGCACATCAAGGAGCACTTTAAAGCATACAATGGATAAACCCCTTCAGAAGCTACATTGTTGCAAGCAGGCTTGTGTATGGCCAAACTCTTGGCCAAAAGTAAAGTTAATGCAGCACAAAAGTCACTTGTGATTGCCTTTGAGTAAGCTTAAATTAAAACATTCTACCTTTGTGAAAATAGGGTTGCCTTGTTGAGCTCCTTAGTCTGTAATTGCCTTGAGCTTTGCCTCCATGGAACCATTGCAATGGAAATAAATAAATAAATAAATAAATAAATAAATAACACAATCATCGTGCCAGTTTTCTCATCTGTCCTCATTCTGCTTCCTGACTTCACACTTCACACCATTGTTGTAAAGAACCATGATGACTGATAACACTAAAGTTGTTTCTCCTTCTCACAGCCAATGAAGCAAAAGGGCAGTGCTGGTACTGGAGGTGCAGCAGTTGCTGTTGTGTTGGTCCTTCTGTTGTTGCTTATTGCTGCGCTTGCTGGAGTGATGTTCACCTTACGCGAGAAGTCGCAGTACATCTCATTTATCTACCGTGTGGTAAGTTTTCTCCTCCTGCACAACTTCCTGCACCGCTCTATAAACAAGGTCAAGCTTTCTCCATGTTACTTCCAACAGGGAATTGAAAGTGGACTTTGCTTAGCTACTTAGAATCAAAATATAGTCAGAAAGAGAGAGAGAGAGAGAGAGAGAGAGAGAGAGAGAGAGAGAGAGAGAGAGAGAGAGAGAGAGAGAGAGAGAGACAGACAGACAGACAGACAGACAGACAGACAGACAGACAGACAGACAGACAGACAGACAGACAGACAGAGACAGACAGAAGTGTTTGATCAAACACGCACCATAAGACAAAATATGAGTAATAAGGAATCTGGCTAAAATTGCATGACGCTAACCTTGGCATGTCGGATTAGTGGCGCCGCACAGCTCAAATATTCAAAAGAATTGTGCACTAAGTGATAAAAGCACCAAATTTGGCACACTTGTAGAAAGACATATTATGAAGCGATTTGGATATTTGGCCACCACAGATTGAGCCTCTGAGGGCCGTGGCAGCCATTTTACAAAATGGCGGCCAGGTGACATTAAAATGGCTACCAGAGGAATTAAAATGGCAGGATATCCTGTGTACAGGATATCTCCAAAATGACAGCTCTTTCTCTGGTTCAGTTTCTCCTGGCGCTTCAGAAGATTGGGCCGCTCTGGCACGATTATATAACCCTGACAAGCATTTAGCATGGTACTTAGCTTCCAGGGCCACCATGTCCCCAGCACTGAGTTTGCCAAGTAGGGCACCATCTTCAAGGAGGGTCGCACAGTCCCTCACGTGCCTGTCAATTGTGAAGGTCGCTGCCTCATGAAGCCGTTCTGAGCCTGCAGGTTGTTCACAGAAGAAACAGGAGGGGGGCCTTGACTTATCTGTGCTCGATGAGAGGGATCTGGTGCGCTTGCATGCATCAGTATTATGGTTGTCATCAGCAGTTACACGCATTCGCTTTTCGGCTCTCTGTACTTTTGTCCTGTTATATTTCAGTCGACAGGTTTCGTGATAACCAGCACTGTTCGCAACCATAGCTGCTTCAATTCCGTGACCTTTGTCAAGCCGGCGTAACTGAAGCGTACGTGGAAGCTCCTTTAGTTCATTGAATCTGATCAGATTTTCGGCCAGGGAACTTTAGCCGCTCCCAACATCTGTTTGCATGGACTGTAAGGGACGAGTCAGTGTCTCTTTCGTGTCGTCTTGACAGATGATACACAGGTTCCAGTTCGTTGTTGGTGGATGTGACGACGTTGAGACAGGTCGCTCTGGGTCGACCAACTTGACGCTCTTGAACATGGCTGCTATTAAGCGACGACCACCATCACCAACCTGCAATGACAAATAAATATATTAGAGTCCATGTTACGACTATACGAGCATATTATACAAAATTTTAATTATTTCCCAAAAAAAGGTTTCCCCCCCTCCCCCCTTCACAATTTCGAATTTCGAAAATCTGCTCCCATACGTTTGTAGTACTCGGTGAGGCGCATCCATAGATCCCATAAACGATGAAATCGTTCCACAAATGTAGAAGCCCTAGCCATTTTAATTCCTCTGGTAGCCATTTTAATGTCACCTTGCCGCCATTTTGTAAAATGGCTGCCACGGCCCTCAGAGGATAAATCTCTGGTGGCCAAATATCCAACTCGCTTCATAATATGTCTTTCTTCAAGTGTGCCAAATTTGGTGCTTTTATCACTAAATGCACATTAGGTTAGCTATGCTGCCCCACTAGATAGAGATTTGTCGACTTGACTTGCAATATTAGTGTGACGGTGACAATCAATACACATAACATATCGCATTACTTGTTAACTTTCAAGAATTTAAATGGAGAGAGTATACAAATTATGGAAGGCACATATCCCTGTGGCATCTAGCAAGATGTGTTATAATGAGGTTATACTGTGGAATTATATTATCCATCAATCCAGTAAATAATGCTTTTTTTTTAACAGCGTGGGGTTCAAGAACTGCTGATATCTGGAGATCGATCTTGTCAATCGCTTGTCAACCCCGTGTACACCGAATTCAGCAGTCAAGCTGATGAGCCACCTCCCCTTGTGGTAAGAAAGTGCTCTTCATTATTCCCACACTTTTTGAAAAAAACTGGGGGGGGGGGGATATCGTACTCAGCTTTATCGGTCTGTCTGTCCATCCGTCTGTCACACTATCTCTTCCTAAACAGTTGGGCAGAAATTTACCAAACTTGGTCATTATGATCATCACATGGCACAGAGGTGCAAGAGCAGTATCCCTGGGGTGGGTGAAAAGGCCAAATACCAACAAATGAAATTACGGATAGTTTTCATACATTTTTAATGAAACTTTGTATATGCAATTAACATTGGGGAACGCATTAAATATGAAAAGATTTTTTTATTATTTCACCCTGAGTTCCTACCCCAATGGGTGGGGGCATAGTGTCACAAGGGTCAAAATGGAAAAAAAAAACATCTTTTAACTCTAAATTTGCTATGGGTCAATCCTGGTGGAATCTTTTGCCATCTTTCTACTTTGCTTTAGGTGGAAAGCATGGGAATTTGCGATGGTGTACCATCGACTTCACTCTCGAGTTCATTTGTCTCAGCGCATATGTCAGAAATCATTTCCCCCTCCCCTCACCCTTACCTATCTTAAACCTCTAGAAGAAACAAACATTTGATCATCACCTAATTGCAAATGTAATACCTATGTTTTAAGAAAGGTCAGAAATCAAGTCACAAATTATGGAACAGTTAGCTTAATCTCGTAAGGAAGGAAGATAATTAACAAGAGATTCCACAAGCGTTACTTTAAAATAGGTTCCAGCCATCTAGTTAGTTGAAGACAAGATCTCCCTTTCCTGAATCCATGCTGACGAAATAGAATTTTATCGTGGCTCTCCAGATGATGCCTTGTGCAATCTTTGAGGCATTGTCATGTGTCAGATAGTCAACAGTGGGCGTCATCTGTATCCTACTGAATGGTGTGCGCTGTATTTGCTCGCTGGTACGGAATAAAGCTGTGCTGATTGTTCTTGAGAACCCTCTGTTGTTCTGGTATCTTTGCTGTCTTCTGGACTTAGCATTTGGTGATGAGGATGGGATACTGGTCAACCACTGCTGCCTGGTTGAAGGTAGACTTGTGGTAACCACATTTTTACTGAACCATCCGGATTCAAAACAGGCATAATTGGAGAGGCCCACTTTGAATACTTGACCCTCTTAACCAGGCCCTCAGACTCTAAGTGGTCAAGTTCTGAGTCAATCTTCTGCTTCAGAGCAAATTCCACTGGCCTGGTCTCAAAAAATTGGGCTTACGGCCATCTGCCTTGGCATCCATTGCAGCTTTCATGCCAACAACCAAACCTGTAACCCCAACAAATACAGTAAGTCCTCATAATCAGCTAACACTGTCGCTTCTGGGCGACTTTGCATCTTGAGCTGCTTGATCTCCACCCAGTCCAACTTCAGCTGTTCAAGCCAATTCCTGCCTAATAAACTGGAGCCACTCTGAGTAACCACAACTCACAATGATTATTACCGATGTTGATGTCTCACTGTGATAACAGCCTCCCCGACCAAGGGGGTTTCACCAGTGAACATCTTAATAATATGGCGAGAACAAAGCAATGGTGGTCTCTCTTCTGGAAAATCATACACCTCCTGGCTGATGACAGCATGATGCTCCCGTATCTATTTCCAATGTCAACTGTACACATAAAAGCTCCAGAACTAAATGTGACACAGGGTATCGTACACCACATTACCACGTTCCACTGAGGAGTGATCCCCATACCTAGATGTCTCTGTCTCTGGTGCAGCCACATATGTTGATGAATCCAGATAATGGACTCTAGACTTTGGTTGAGTCACTCACCGATGATTGCAGTCCACCTTGTTGCCCCCAACATCTCGCGATATGAACCATTTCTCCACAACGAAGACATGTTTCAGTTTTGAATCGACAACTGTTTGGTGCATGTTTTTCACCACATATCCAACAATTGACGATCTTTGATGGCATAAACGACAACATCTGGACTGCACTTGATGATTTGATCCCCCCGAGAACCTTCGTGAATCACAGCAGCTCCACTGCTAGCCGACTCGTGGGCCAATTATTTTTCAACCACCATCTTCAATGTAAGACCGTCAGTTTCCCACAGCTTCTGTAGGCTTTCATTGCTCACACCAAATATGAACTAGTCCCGTATTAACTCGTAAAGCATTGAACCACACTCAGTGTTGACTTGCCTCTCATAGTTATGCCAGGAACGAACTGATGGACTGCTCCAGTTTTTGCAAGCAACCCCTCGACTGAAAACCGGCAAGGGTTTTATGAGGCTTCGGTGAAAAATGATCTTTCACAATTTTCCCAATCTCTTCAAAATCGACCTCTCTGTAACCTGGGTGCACATAGTGACTAGATGACTACATACATACGTATCGGCTCCCAGTCTCCCACAACCTACAACAAAATGGCGCGTTTTGTGCAATCTTCCGTGATTTTGGTCACCTTGCAGGAAAATGCCGAACATCCCATGATTGCCTGGGGTTGAACTCCTCCACTTTTCCACATATAGCCATGGATTCCTCATCACCAAATGTTATGTTGGCATTGGAGAGTTCATTTGACATACTACCAAGATGGTGCCAAACCTTACTCTATATTTTTAATAGTGACTCATAATTTGTGTCTATTGCTTTCTGACTCCATGGTTTGGTCTGAATGAACGAGCTGTGAGTGGAGTGTTGAATTTCTGGACAGAATAAAACGTTCACCGAGTTCATTCTCCATCTTAGCATTTTCTCTTTAATACCATTGTAGATCTTGCTAACCCAAACTCTTGCCGTCTACAGGAGTCAGACAAGGAGCAGCTCGTCTACGTTGATGGGAAAGAACAGAACTAATTTGATTGCATCCACAAACACCATTTAGTGTCTATGTGTTGTATGAAGTTTTATCTGATCCTGTACAGTGATTTCTCTGTAATTATTAAAACTGATCTTTTGCCATGTTGTGCCTTGTCGTGCCGAGTGAAGTTTGTACTAGGAAAGGTTACGTTAATGGCGTTTTATGATACACGATGTGCAAAAATCAAATTGTGTTCGCTCATTTGAACGATTCATCATTGGTGCACTTCTTTTTTTCTATTAGAGATACGTTGCTGAAAGAGTGTAGCAGGGGTACACCCAGGCAGTAAGTGCCAGAAATAGATGAGAGACGTCAAAGATAACGAATCCGAAAGGGAGACTGCACATGCCTGCATTTGAAGCATCAGCTTTGAACAATTGTTTGTTATAAAACCGTATATCGGTTATTTGTTATAAAATAAAAGGTCAAAGGTCTGGGAAAATTTGTTAGCAAGGGCCAGGCTAGGTCACCCTCTCCAAGTGCCAGAGAGGCCACCAGTATATCATGAGCACACACCTACGAAGATAACATTGAGTAAGAAACACACCATCCTGTCTGTAAAAGAAAAGAAAAAAAGGAAGAAAGGGGGAAAAAAAAGAACTTAACCAAAGCAAGTCAGGCAAGGAAGGTTAAGGGTACACTCCATCTCATCTGATCTGAGGTCATCACACCCACTTGCGTCCTCAAGAACACCTCCAAACTGCATTTGCTTACCATCGATATCACTGTGCCACCATTGCTGTGTCACCTGCTGTCCAATGCAGGGCTTGTTGCCTGCGGCTGCTTTTGAGTAGGCCATATGGGCCAAAGCATTTTTGTGGGCCATTGAGGCCAAAGTGCTTTTGTGGGCAGTTACGGCCGAAGATTCATGTCATTTTGTGGGCCGTTATGGCCGAAGAGTCATGCCATTTTGTGGGCCGTTGCGTCCGAAGATTCATGCCATTTTGTGGGCCGTTGCGTCCGAAGATTCATGCCATTTTGTGGGCCGTTGCGTCCGAAGATTCATGCCATTTTGTGGGCCGTTGCGTCCGAAGATTTATGCCATTTTGTGGGCCGTTGCGGCCAACGATTCATGCCATTTTGTGGGCTCAGTGGGCCGAAGAACTCTTTGTGAGATTAGGCCACTGGGCTGACTGAACTCACCTGGTGAGAGGCCAATAAGGCCAGGAAGTGAGGAAACCCTCAGGGGTGAATGGACAATACTGCCGGGAGGGGGCATGAAGGAGCGAACACGTGAAAGAACTTTGAACCTTTGAATCTTCTGCTCCGATGCAAATGTTGGTGTTAAAAGTAAAATTGAATGCCCTCCCGTTCAAATCCATAATTAGAATGTTAAGTAGTGTGCATAGAGTGTGAATTTGTTTGTTAGATTGGTGACCCGACACACTAGGATAGGGACATGTCAATCTTACTGTGACACTTTGGTTTTTGGAGTTAAGTGCTTCCCATGTTGTGGGTTAGAGTAAATGGGAGATCTGTGCTGTACGTTAGACAGGGCCATTGCCATGGGCTGCCCCAGATGGAGGCTCGGGAGAGCCTCGGGAGAAAGGTGGGTGTAGTGTTGCGGAAATTGCCCTTAGTGTGTTATTAAATATAGAATTAGCCCAGATCCCCCATTAAATGCATGTTTAGCCAGGTTGTTCAGTAATTGGACATTACATGTGTGTCGGGAGGTGTCACAGGCTGTTATTTGTTTGTGCAGTGGTGGTGTACCGAGAGGTTCTTCTTCTTCCTTTCTCTCTGTGGACAATCGTCCCCGCCCAGCGCCCTGACAGGGAGTGGCCTAGAGAAAGAGGAAGTGAAACAGAGAGGTGACGAGCGCGGAGAAAGAGGAAGTGAAGTAGAGAGGCGATGAGCGCCGAGAAAGAGGGAGTGGCCTAGAGAAGCGAGCGCCAGGAAGAGAAGGTGGAACTGAGAGCACCGAGGTCAGTCTGCGATCGGCAGAAGGTGGGACTGAGAGAGCCTCGAAACGCGCGATCGGCTTTCGTGAGGAGCGAGCCGAAAGAAAGGCAGGGAAAGGACTGCATGAGGTCTGTCTGCCCTCGGATAGATGAGAAACGACTAGTGGGAGTCGTGATCTGCTGTGTAAGGGACGGCTGTGTCTGTCTGTGATCTGCTTCGTGAAAGAGGCAGGAGAAACGACTAGTGGGAGTCCGCGATCGACTTTTATGAGGAGGACATGGACAGGTTCATCCGGAGTCCAATGACGGAGCCTCTGTCCCTACTCACCTCACGGCTTGATGACGTCTTGGAATCCCATGGACCCAGCCTGCGGAGCCCAACACCTCAATTTGGCCTGATCAAGTGAACAGGCCAGGCCTGGACTTGTATACTGGACCTTTTGAGAAACCAGCTGAAACCCACCATCGATCTAACGGTCTTGTGCCGTCGACATTACGCGGGGTCAGAACGTGCTGAAGTTCGCTGAGTGTGTGCAAGTGGTGCTGGGAGAAGAAGGAGGATGAGCGCCATTTTGCCACGCGGCGTGTTTGAGCTTGGGTGCTCGAATCCGTGGACATCGGCTTGTCACGAGCCACATTCGTGCCTTTGACACTTTTCCTCTCGTCCATGAAGCATCACCAAGTACTCTGTGTCTTGTCTGCATGTTGTTTAAAGTTTATCTCGTTAGGGTCCCCTTCGAAACCCGTAATCCGTAGCTGCCTCGTTAAGAACGGGTGATAGATTAATTATAACATTGTCATGAATGCTTTGCTTGTGTTGTATTCCCCGATGTGTCCCCAATAAATCTGGCTGATTCATATGAAGTTGCCGCTTTGAATTAATTTGTGCCACGCTGAGGAACGATCCGCTCAATTTGGACATATAAAACAAAATGGTTACAGACTGGCAGAATTCGCTTGGTCTCTGACAAAACCAGTTTGTAACCGGGGTCTATTTCCCCAACTGGTAGGGTCCAGGGGTACGTTGGTATCGCGATTTGAGACGCGTGACCCGAGGCCTGTGCCGAACCAGCCGGCGTTATAACCCTGAAGATGGCGGTGGTTAGGGTGGCGCCGAATCTGTAACATTTGGCTGTCGAGAGTAGGGTGCGAAAACCCAAACTGGTTACGGACAGTGATTGACATCACTCGTCCGAATCCTGCCACCGCTGAATCCTTAACAATATATGTGTGTATATATATATATATATATATATATATATATATATATATATATATATATATATATATACTAGTGTGTGCCCGTACGTGCATGCCTGTACATGCGTGGCCGTATGTGCAAACAAAAAAAAAATAAGAAGAATTATGACGTCAATCGTGACATAGCACCGTGTTCTGTCATTGGTTTGGTAAATAAATGACCATAACTTGGGAACCACTTGTCCGATTAATAGTGTTACGGCTGTGGAAATTCGCAATACACCATAAGCATAAAGGGTCCTCAGGTGAGATATATCGATAAGTTCATGTGTAGTTAGCCCACACCTGTTGTTTAGAGGGAATATGTGTTATTCATCCGGGCTGCGACGCTTTGAGTAAGCCATTTTTCTTTCTCTATTGTTATTTTGGACCATTAAGCCACCAACAACTCAAACACGACCACCCTTGCCTCTTTACCTCCACAACTCCATCCCGCAAACATCGCTTCACCGCCATTCCCAAACGACGCCCGCCAACCACCAAACCACCAAACCACCACAGCAAACCCCCCACCACCTTCGCCTATCTCCTTCTACAACCATCGACCACACCACCAGTCAACACCAAACGTCGTGCTGTCCAGGGCCCGTTCGGTAATTGATGCCGAACGCGTCGAGCCGCGGGTACGAATGCGTTCCTCTCAGGGAGAAATTCGGATCAGGAAGGGTTCACGCCCCTTTTTCTCCGTCCAATGGGCGAGCGTCGGGCGGTATGGCCCTGCCTCCAAGCGCGATGAATGCGGATTCTTTACGGGAGAGAATTCGGATCAAAACAGGCTCACGCCCCTTTTTGCCATGCCAATGGCTGAACAGAGGGTGGCGTGGCCCCACCTCCAATCGTGTTTTGATCCTGAAATCTGCATACAGGCTCCTCCTCCGGTCTATAAAGACGCGAGCACAAGGCGACTCGCGCGGTTCGGGGCTGGTCGAGTGAAGACGGAGGTCGTCGTCGAGGTTGGAGAGTTGTAGTGTGGTGTCGTCTCGTCACTGGGCTCGTCTCGTCGCTGGGCTCGTCTCGTCGTTGGAATCGAGCCACCTTCGCTCTCACAAGTGACCAAGCCAGCCAGCCATTCCCTTCGCTCGACCCTGAGCATCAACAATTCCCCCCCATCTGCGCTGAGATAGTGCCGGTGGCCCCGTTCATTCCGCACCCTAACTGTGGTGCCGACCCAACCGTGCTGGCGCGGAGCACGCCGGAGAGGGCTCACCGACCACGCCAGGGGCACGGAGTCGGGGCACAGCTGCGCGGACATTGCGGCTTGCCCGCCATCGCGTCACGAGGACGCGGGTAAGACCTTTTCGGTCTCGTGGACCTGGCCGCTCCTCCAGGTTCCGCGCACATTTGGTCCACGGACCCCGTCTACCTCCCTGCCTATGGGGAGGTCTTTTCTTTGCTTTTGAATGAATGCTGTGGCGCCATCCGACAAGTATAATTGTTTAAGTGTTGTAAATAATTATCGTCGGTAGTAGTGCTTTTCCTTTTCCCGCATTGATTGCATGGCTGTACATAGGTGCATGTGTGTGAAATAAAGTGCTTGCTTGTCAAACTGTTTCCCGTTTCGCTGCGTCCTTTCCTCTGTTTGAAAGTTCCATCTTGCATCACGTAAGTGATTGATAGTGGGTTGAAACACCCGATAAGTAATCTGAACCGTCGAGGTCGACGATAACTCCGCTCGGTTATCCCTGCAGCATGGAACGAGCCGCTTCAGCGGTTCGTGTCCGAAGTCAACCTGCGGCGAGGTACGATCGCCCGGTCGACCACTCGCGCAGGTACTTAGGTAGGTCGAATTTCGCGAGCAACCCTATCCTGCGCGGGTGGGCAATTGGCACGATCGTGGTGAGGTTAAACCCCCACCCGTGACTGGCTTCTGGCGGTAGTTCCCGGAGGGTCACGACTGAATTGTCCGTTCCGGTGGACGACGCGTCGCGATTTGAGTTATGTGGCCGATCGCACGCCGGACGGGCCAGAATTCGTAACAATATCAAACCTTGAAAAGGCACATCTACAGGGCCCCAGCAATATACCTGGCAAGTTTCAATTAGATTGGACCAGTGGTTGTCGAGAAACAGCGGTCGCAGACCCACAGACACACACAGAGATTGCTGGAATTCTCTATCTATAGATAATTAATAATCTATAGGAAATCTCTCGATAATATATTATACACTATATATATATATATATATATATATATATATATATATATATATATATATATATGTATATATGTATATGTGTGTATATATATTATATGTATATGTGTGTATATATATTATATGTATATGTGTGTATATATATTATATGTATATGTGTGTATATATATATTATATGTATATGTGTGTATATATATTATATGTATATATGTGTGTATATATATATATATATATATATATATATATATATATATATATATATATATATATATATATATTATATGTATATATGTATATGTGTGTATATATATTATATGTATATGTGTGTGTATATATATATATATATATATATATATATATATATATATATATATATATATATATATATATATATATATATATATATATATATATATATATATATGTATATGTTTATATATATATATATATATATATATATATATATATATATATATTTTATGTATATGTTTATACACACACACACACACACACACACACACACACACACACACACACACACACAGAGTGACGGATCTGGATTAATTTGCATTCAACATACAGGTCCCAAACGTCAGTTATCCTGTTAAGTACATATGTAGTCGGATCCCCTTCCTTTTGTCTCGTGGGAGAATCAAAAATGTGTGTTGCGACTTCTTTGAATTCGGTTGTTAAATCTTTCCATCCAATGAACCCTCCAACAAGTCAATAACAACCAACAACCGTCCCATCTGCATGACTCAACCTGCCCATGACGCGCCATCACCACCCGTTGGCTGCCCGTACCTTGACTTGCCGAGAGGGGATTTCGCTGTTCCAGTCCTCGGCTCGTATTTCTTGTTTGGCTTTTTTCAGCGTTGACCCTGTTGCTCTTCGCGAGCGAAGCCACGTGAAAGAATAACTGGGGTCTCAGAACAGGGGCCAAGACTCCGCCCCGGAAAGGTGGGCCGTTGGAGCTTGTCCAATCAGGACGCACAGTGGCGCGTGCTTCGCGGAGCTCCGCCCCGTACGAAGGCATTCTCTTTTTTCCCCTCTGGTGTTTTCGGAGTTGGTCGCCTCGGAGGAACGCTGTTGGTGTCTGAGAGCAGAGCAGTGCGTGAGCTGTGTGTGTTTCACGAAGGAGGCGGATAAAGATCCCCGAGTCCGCTCTGAGAAGTACTGGAGTTCTGGAGTGGTCACGTTCATCATTGTGGCTGTAACGGGGAGAGGAGTTCTGGGACCCCGACCATTCACCACCCGAGCTCCGCCACGAATCATGAGTCCCCCACGTGCGACTGGGACCGGGCCGACGACCATTGGCAGATGCCGCAGCATGGAGTACCCCCTTTCTCCGACGGCCAGGTACCCATCCGGACTCGTCTCTCACTCATCGGCTGGAGGGTCCAATAATGAACTCTGGGTTTCTTTTCTTTTTATGTGTGTGTGTCTGCGTGTGGGCCCGTCTTTAAGTTGAACTGAATAAGTGTTTTTGATCCTTGTAAATATTCCTTGCATATTCGCGTTGTCTTGCCTTTGGCTTTTACTGTTAATACATTTATTAGAAACCAGTGCATGCCTGTACGTGCGTGCCCGTAAGTGTGTGGCCGTACATGCAAAGAAAAAAAACCTTTCAAACAACTACAGGCCGTTCCTTCGTTCTCGCGTGGCCGCACGTGCAACAAAAAAAAAAAACCAATGTCACCCTCAGGGTGACCCGTATCTTGCCAAAAGGTGACCACGTGTGACTTCTTTAAGGTCACACTGAGGTGAACAGAGCTGCTATCCACGAGGAGCGACTCGTTGAGGAATATCTGCCTACGAGAGATTCCGATGAGAATCGTTCTACAGAGTAACCATGAAAAATATGCTTTTGCCTTATAACGTCACCAAATGACGTCATAATGTCTCAAGCTTGACATATCTACAAAGCACTCATCGAGGTGTTCAATTTGAGGTACGACACGATATGGTTCCTAAAACTTGAAAATTTGACCTTGGGGTCAAATATGTTTGACCTGAGGCGCTAACCATGAAGGTCAAGGCCAATCGCCACCAAAAATTAATCAGCTGAGCGCCAGACGATGAACTATATTCCCATGAAGTTTGAAGACGATCCGATCAAAATTACTCAAAAAATAAGGGTTTCGTCGACTCCCCTGATTTGCGACAAAGTGACCTTGACCTTTGACCTTGACCTTCAAAATCGTATGCGCTGAAAGGGACCTCTATAGGCCTCTGATATGCAGTTACAAAAATTTCCAATGATAACTGTGCTCTGCAGAATTTTTTATACGTGATTACAGACAAACAAACAAAAAAAAACATACAAGCTTACTAACATATCTTGCAAAAATTTCGTTTTGGCAAGATAAAAAAAAGATTTCAAACAAACACACAGGCCGTTCCTTCGCTCTCGTAAACGACGACTGGATTGGGGCATTGTGTTTATCTATGAATGCGGATAAGAAATCGAGAAAAAGTCATCACTATCCGGAAGTGGTGCGTTCCCGTACGGAATGTTCACATGCATTCCACGAATTATCGCTTGCATTGGAGTAACAATTGCTGTGATACTTACACACACAGAGCTAATTAAAATGCAAATTAAAATCAAGTTTACCTCCCTGTCTTTGCTTGCCATGACATTCACTGCCATTGACCATTGCCACTCCTACGCCAAGGTAACTAAGGCACCAATCGATCCCCATCGTAACCGGCGCGGCCCGTGATGTCATTGTCGGCCGGCCACGCAACGGCCGACGCAGCCATGCCTATGCAGCAATGTGTCCTGTGATTGCTTGGTAAATAAATGGCCATAACTTGGGAAGCACTTGTCCGATTAATATCAAGCCTTGAAAAGGCACATACTCAGGTCCTCAGCAATATACCTGGCAAGTTTCAATTAAATCGAACCAGTGGTTGTCGAGAAACAGCGGTCACAGACACACACACACACACACACACACACACACACACACACACACACACACACACACACACACACACACACACACACACATTGCTGGAATTATAGATAGATGTTCCCAGTCCATTTCTGTCCCTTCTTGCATTGGCCAGCATGGTCCGGGTCTGAGTTTACACGGGGTTATTCCCCGGTAATCGGTATATCATAGCCGGGACGTCCTGGGCAGCCCCCACTCGACTGCAATGAGCCGGAAAGGTTGGTGGCAAAGCGGTAGTCGGTAGTGTGAATTTACCGCTGCCGGTAGAGTAAATCCGGTTCGACCAGGCGTTCCAAGGGCGTGGATCCCCTGGTAGACGAGATTGCGTG